>NC_053028.1:600720957-600878568 GCF_003073215.2 Triticum urartu
GTCGGAGGCTGTGGTAGGTGGGGATGGATCCCGAGAAAGAGAGCGGCGGCGGCGCGGATGGGACTGGGTAGACTAGGGTTAGGATAGGTTGTTTATATAGTAGGTGGACTAGGCTTAGTGGCTAATCTGAATCCTCCGTTCGAAATCGGGCGGTTGTGAATAAATGGCTTAGGGGAGTCCAATTACGAAAACGGAGATGTATTATAGATGTTTGGGGATGATCTGAACGCAACGGTGACGACTGTCCGGGTCGGGTTCGGGACAACTTTCGGACATGCGCGAGGAGGGCCGTGGGCTGACGAGAGAGGTTAGGTTGGGTCTGGAGGATTGTGAAGAGCGGGTTGGTCTGAGAGAAGAGGGGAGAGATGCAGCCCGGCACGGTTTCCAGAGACCGAAAACGTCCGACGTTAGACCGGCTATACTGCCTCTATAGTTATCCGTTGGGGCATCAAACGATCTCCGAATGCGATGAAACTTGACAGGCGGTCTATCTACACTATAATAAGACCACACGTCAACTCTCATCCCATTCCGAGAACATTTTCCGGCCACTTATAAAATACTATTTCGGACATGCCGCGGGCGCGTGCAAGTGTGTCTGGGCTCAGAACGGGCAACGGAAGGAACGGGGAGGCCGGGACGGATGCAAGTTTTGAAAAACATGATGATGCAATGCACATGATGACATGATGAATTGCAACACGCAAGCAAATGACAAGGCAACAATAGCGAATAACTGGACGACACCTGGCACATCGGTCTCGGGGCGTTACAACACTCCACCACTACGAGAGGATCTCGTCCCAAGATCTAGAATGGCACCGGAGGGAAAACAGAAGAGAAAGAGAATAGGTAAAACTAAGTTGCTTCTTTGACAAACGAGTGAGACCAAAGAACCTTGCAAAGGTTAAGCCATATCGAGAAAAGAATACAACGGAGATAAATGAAGTTGAAAACACTCCGTTAGAAAAGAGGAACAAGGGAGAACAACTTCGGGCAGCACTCCGATTGAAAAGAAAAAGAATTGAATAAGATCTTGATAAGATTAGAAGATACTTGATGAAATCACAACACACTACCTCTGGAACTATTGAAATAATGGCACAAGGGGTAAGAACAATTTTTGACAGCACTCCGGTTAAATGGATAAGCAAAGGAAAGGAAAATGATCTTGACAAAACAAGTAGATGGGTTGAAGAGGGCAACATTGCAATACCTCCGGAACAAAAGTAAGAATGGAATGGAATGAACGAGGAAACAAAATCTTGAGAGAGCACGCTTACAACATATTCTTGAATGGAGTTGTTGGATTATCAACAACGAAAGGATAAGCTTGATGTGGGCTTATGGAATACATCTCAAAATTATGAGCTGAAATTCTGCCAATAACGGAAAACAATAGATTGGATTGATATGAGCAAGAAGACGAGAAACTATTTCACCGGGAGGATAAATGAAGAACTTGGGTCATTTATAAGAACCATAGATAGCAACAAACCTTAGGGAAGGCTTTAGGTGAAATATAACCCAAGATAACTCCAACGAAGAGGTTGATGGATTTAAAATACCTCATACTTAACAACATGTGAATCATGAAACATGAATTCAAATTATCAAGAATGGCATAACACTCAAAAGATATGCGTGAAAGAATTGCACTCCGGATTACAAGATGAAGAATGCTTGAGCTTCTGTGAAAAGAATCTTGATGAACGCTTCGCGAAGGGGAAAAAAATCCTGGATGAACCATCATGTAGAACCTTCATGAAGAACTCCGGTACAAAAGATAACGAAAAGAAAGAGAAGTTGAAAACACAAGGTGAAACCTTGTAATGATTTAGATGGATCTCCGTGATAATTAGAGCTTGGAACTCCGGGAAGAAAAGATAAGATGAACAATAGAGATCAAGAATTTGATGAGCCTCCAGAATAAAGAATTAAATCACTTGGAAGAGGCAAGAATAAGAATTACATTATGCTTATCATTCATCAATTAAATTGATGACAAACAATGGATTTGACATATTACTTATTCTCGTAGAAAGATTAAGAGAGATATAACATAAACTTGAGAAGGTCTTCAACGAACCACCGTTAGAGTTTGAAAGAACAAAAGAATTGATATGATATTGAAGGAAGAAGAATCTTGGTCAAACCACCATAAGAATTGAAAATGAACGAAGAGAAGATAAAGAAACACCGGGAAGAATTTGCAAATGAATGAAGATGCTCGAGAGAATCTAGATACATGAGAACGAAGGGATCACGAACTGATTAGAGATCACTTGAACGAAGCACCGGTAAGATTTGGAGAACCATAGCTGAAAGCTGAGAATGAATAAATCTGAATTGATGGACTCCGGATAACAAACTGAGAAGACCTCTTGAATTGCTCCGGATAGGTGAAAAGAATTCTCATGATCAAAACAAATTACGAGAGGATGGCAACAAGCTAGAATCACGAATCTTGAAGAGAATGGAGCAAGATTAAAGAGAAACTCTTCTTCGGTCTTCAAATGATGAGAATGACAACGAGAAACACCACCAAGAATTATTGAGGCACACCGGAAGAATCAAAACGAAGAGGTTGAGCCAACGATGAAAAGAATTAGAAAGATCTTGGAGAAAAGCATTTGACTGATGAAAAATTCATTCTTACGTCAAACTTGGAAAAAGAATTTGAGACTAACGCCGGGAAAATGAGAAGAGTCAGGTTAGATCCTGGGAAAAGACCTGTGGGTTAGGGCCCACTCAAAAGAAACACCATTGAAATGATTTAAAAGAGAGGTTGCACCGGTTGAATTAAATGGCTTGAATGAGGTGACATCCTCGAAATATCTTGAACGAAAGCAGAGTGGAAACAAGAATCTTCTGAGATATCTTCGGCACTCCGAAACAAATGAATAGCGAGAAGTGAATTATCATGAATTGCACCGGCATGAGAGAGCATAGAAACGAGGAAAGGATATGACCAACACCAAAAGCTTGAATTGGTTCCACCCGAGAAGAAAACGAGTGATGAGAGACGAACTTGAAGCTTCGTTAGAATCTTCATGAGAATCCCCGGATAAGAATATTGATAGAAAAGAATGGAAAGACTTCACAAGAATAAAGGATACTTGAATAAGAAATATGGTTCCTCGAAGAAACAAGGGTGGGAGGGAGGGAAAAACAAAGGCAGCTTGGGACGAATGAAACAAACACCGTTGAGAAGAAGTGATAATTGATCTTGCGGGAGTTGAAATGATCGGATCCACTTGAAGAGAAACAAGCCGGTTTAAAAGAAATTGGCATGACAATCCCGATTATCCAGAAGGATTAGTATTCACATCGGAGTATGAGAACACCATTTGGGGAAGGTATGGAATCAACACTTGACTTCGAAGCAACTCGAATACCACAACTCAAAACAAAAACAAAGGGTTGGCTTGCAGAATAAGCCGGAACAAACATATGATAGAGATTTCGTCCGAAGTTTTCGTGGTGGGGCCTACACGGGCTCGATCGTACAACACCATCATGTACAAGGCAGTGCACATGACATACGAAGCGTCCCCGAGTCGGCATAGCCAAGGACTCTTTAAGACACAACGAGACCACTGTAAAATCGACCGTGAATAGGCGGACCACAAGACGTCGAACCCCAATTTCATATCATACATCTGTCGGAAAGATATCCTAAGAGCTACTTGAATTCCCACCTATGAAACTCCCGAACCTTTCCGGTTATGCAATCAGGTGTTTGGGGATACAGGGGAAGCATAATATCTCACCCAAACTAGCAAATCCTACATCCAGCTGTATCCATCCTTCAACACATAACCAAGAAACCTTCGGAAATCATCTACCTCAACATTCGAAAAGCATCCGTTATACAAGTTATGGCGATACTCCCGAACTCCCGCCCCAGTACTGGGTGGCGTCGAGGTTATCTCACCAACGAACTGCATAAAAGAGATTTTCGATGTCGGCGTACTAAACTCAGGTATTCCAGAACTGCAACGATAAAATTATGACGACAACACCTCGGAGCTCAACTCCCCGGGACACTTCCACAAAACCCCTGAGAGGAGGCACCAAGACAATGTTCTCATCATAAAACCATCGGAGCGATTCCAAGATACCCGCGTGATCGTAAAAAATTTTTTAGTGAAATTTGAGAAGAGAAGAGTCAAAACTCTACGTCAGGATGCCTTACCAGAGTGATGAGGAGACCGGGAAGTAAAAAGAATTCCTAAACTCTCCGATATATAATTCCTAAATGACTCAAAACATTTTTCTAGACACAACTCGGCCGCTAATAAACGATCAAGCAATGGGGCTCCTAAGGTCGGGGAAGGCTCTGATTACCAACTTGTAACGCCCTTGATGCGGCTATATCTCCCACGTGTCGAAGCACGACTTAGAGGCATAACCGCATTGAAAGCAATGTCGCAAGTGAGGTAATCTTCACCAACCCATGTAATATATAAGGGGAAAAAATACATAGTTGGCTTACAATCGCCACTTCACACAATTACATGAATAAAGCATTACATCATCCAGATACAAACAAGGTCCGACTACGGAACCAAAGTAAAAGAAGAACCCCAAATGCGACACGGTCCCCGATCGACCCCAACTGGGCTCCACTACTGATCAACTAGAACGAAACCACACAAAGGACAAGATCTTCATCGAGCTCCTCCTGAGATTGGTTGCGTCATCTGCACGGTCTCATCGGCACCTGCAAGTTGGTTTTGGAAGTATCTATGAGCCACGGGGACTCAGCAATCTCGCACCCTCGCGGTCAAGACTATTTAAGCTTATGGGTAAGGTAAAGGTATGAGATGGAGCTGCAGCAAGCGACTAGCATATATGGTGGCTAAACATACGCAAAAGAGAGCGAGAAGAGAAGACAAAGCACGATCGAGAAATCTATGATCAAGAAGTGATCCTATAGCAACCTATGCCAAGCATAACTCCAACACCGTGTTCGCTTCCCGGACTCCGCCGGAAAGAGACCATCACGGTTACACACGCGGTTGATGCTTTTTAATTAAGGTCAACTTTAGGTTTTCTACAACTGGACGTTAACAAATTCCCATCTGCCCATAACCGCGGGCACGACTTTCGAAAGTTCAAATCCCTGCAGGGGTGTCCCAACTTAGCCCATCACAAGCTCTCACGGTCAACAAAGGAATAGACCTCCTCCCGAGACGTTCCGATCAGACTCGGTATCCCGGTACAACAAGACATTTCGACAGGGTAAAACTAAACCAGCAACACCGCCCGAATGTGCCGACAAATCCCGATAGGAGTTGCACATATCTCTTTCTCAGGGCACACTCAGATTGTCCTAGGTACGGGTAGGCCAGCCCAGAGTTGCCCCTGGTGGTCACCGGTAGCTGACAGTTGGACCAACACTCAGAGGAGCACTGGCCCGGGGGGGTTAAAATAATGATGACCCTTGAGTCTGCAGAACCCAAGGGAAAGCAAAGGCTAGGTGGCAAATGGTAAAACCAATGTTGGGCATTGCTGGAAGAGCTTTACTTAAGGCGAAATGTCAAGGGGTTCCCATTATAGACCAACCGCGTAAGGAACGCAAAATCCGGGAACATAACACCGATATGACGGAAACTAGGGCGGCAAGAGTGGAACAAAACACCAGGCATAAGGCCGAGCCTTCCACCCTTTACCAAGTATATAGATGCATTAATTAAATAAGATATATAGTGATATCCCAACAAGTAAACATGTTCCAACAAGGAACAACATCTCCATGTTCCAACAAGGAACAAAACTTCAATCTTCACCTGCAACTAACAACGCTATAAGAGGGGCTAAGCAAAGCGGTAACATAGCCAAACAATGGTTTCCTAGGACAAGGTGGGTTAGGGGCTTGGTTGAACAAAGTAGGAGGCATGATAAGCAAGTGGTAGGTATCGCAGCATAGGCATAGCAAAAGAGCGAGCAACTAAGCAAGCAAAGATAGAATTTCGAGGGTATGGTCATCTTTCCTGAAATCCCGCAAGGAAGAAGAACGAGTCCATGAAGATGACAAACGGACGTAGATGAACGGTTCCTCACAATCACGACGTTATCGGAACCAACCCGAAGAAGCAACACCGGAAAGAAGCAAACAACATAGTAAACAACCAACACATCAACATGGCATGATGCACAATCAAGTATGATGCATGTCCGGTTTAATGATACATGGCATGGCAAAGTGCACAAACAATCCTACAAATTAAGTGGAGCTCAATATGCAACGGGATGCATATTGACGGAACACCACGTCAATTATTTAGTTCTCTCCCGGTTAGGTACTCAACAATATTAAATGTTGTTAAGCATGGCAAGAGGTGAAGCATAACAAAACTATACCATCTAGTCAAGTTTAAATGAGGCCGGAAGCAACGAACAACAAATCCGGAAACTCCTCATGTGCATATATTAGGTTAGGTCCTGTTCTGTCCTAAAACATATTTTAGAGTTGTTTAACATGAAAAGTAAAGCCACCATGTTAAACTAGACAAAATTCCACCCCAATTACATATAAAGTTTATTAAATTCGGAGTTACGGTTATTTAGTTATGAAATAAATCATTTTAACATGGCATAGGAGCAAAATAATCAAACATCATTTTAGACATTTTAAACATGGATGAAAGTGACATATTATTAATCTACACATAATTTTAAGCAAGTTTCATATATAAATTATTCTAAACCGATGCACGGTTGAGGAGTTATTAAATGCATGAAGTAAGAGGGTTTTTCTGTAAAACTGCAATTCCCTGGATAAATAGACAAATCTCCTCCATAACAGAAAAAAACAAGGCAGGCCAAAACTGAACCGGCTGGGCTGCGCTCCACGGGCTGAGGCCCAGGACGGTGGGGGATTGAGAAGCGGCTGGGCCCTGGCAAAGAAGCAGGCTGGGCCTGTTGCTGGACTCGGGCTCTGTTTGGAGAGACATGGAAGGGGAGCTGGTCCCATGGCGGGGGAACGCTCAACCGCCTGGTGAGCGTATCAGGGCGGCATGGCGCGGTGCGTCTTTTGATTCAAAGCAAACATGCGCGTGTCCGCTGGTCTCGAACGATGGCTGTTTCTGTGTGGGTCGTGTCGTTGGGTGGGTGCGGCAGCAGAGAAAACTAAGCCGCCACGGCGGAGACGCATGTAGCTGTGCATGAGCCTAGAGCGGGATACTTGGGCAACTGACGAAGCATCGCGATGGCTGGCCAGTTGCCAGCGATTCATCCGCAGCACGCAAGGCGGGCTCCGATAGGCTCTGTCGGTGGTTGCTGCGGATGAGACGATCTGATTTTCCGAATGGCACCGGGGGTGCTGGCAAGGAGCTCGCCGGCGATGCCGCTCGTGCATCCGGTGAGGGGTGGGGTGCAGACCTGCAGGGGAGGCCGAAGAATCATGCGCAGGCACTGATTCTCGGGCCACCCAGATCCGCGCGGGCCATGCGGGTCCCTTAGAGCTGGATATAGGAGATAGTTTACGAGGAGGAGAGAAGGAGAATGCCACTCCGGGAGAGAGGAGCAGAGGCGGCGGTGATACGACCTGCGCAGGTCCTGGCTTCCATAGCTGAGGTCTTGGCCCGCGGCCGACGATAAGTGGCTCCGCAGAGACGACTAGACCGGCTGGGGGCGACGAACCTCCAGCGGTGGAGTTGGTAGAACTCCAGTGGAGAGATCTTGCAGGATAGCTGGTGGCATCGAGCCCTTCCCCTACTCTAGCTTCCTAGGGCTGAGCTCTGCGCACGAGAGAGAGAGAGCGAGCGTGCTGGGGCCTCTGGGGTGCAGCGATCGGGTATTGGTGCCATACGCGCTACTACGCAGCGGATGGGGTCCGCCGGTTTGTCTTGATGGGGAAAACTCAGAGAGAGGTTATGGAGGCGGCTTCGGTTCTGGTGGAAAGTCGCGATAGAGGGAACTCCCACAGACCGTGCCGGAATTCGCGAGCTCGACGGACCCAAGTCCTATGTATGTTTTAGGGCTCTTGTCCAATTAAAGACTAGTGTATGTGGACTATATAACATACAGATTAGGTACGGCTACCTCGCTTCCTCGCGATCGCCGAAGTCGGACTATCACGAATAAAATAAGGCTAGCGAGTCGCTAAATAATAAAAACGTGATATTTTGTAGATCTTAGAGGTCATATGGGCCCAGAGCGTCGCTGAGTTGGATCGTTCCGACCCAAAGCGCTGAATGCACTCCTGGCTCAGGGTTTCGGACGACAAAACTTGTCCACCGGGGCGCGAGTCGGGCTCCGCATAGCTAACTTGCAGCCTTCCAGAAAGAAGGGAGTGAGGCCTGGCGGATTGTGAAGAGCGGGTTGGTCTGAGAGAAGAGGGGAGAGATGAGACACGTGTCCGGAGACCGAAAACGTCCGACGTTAGACCGGCTATACTGCCGCTATAGTTAACCGTTGGGGCGTCAAACGATCTCCGAATGCGATGAAACTTGACAGGCGGTCTATCTACACTATAATAAGACCACACGTCAACTCTCATCCCATTCCGAGAACATTTTCCGGCCACTTATAAAATACTATTTCGGACATGCCGCGGGCGCGTGCAAGTGTGTCTGGGCTCAGAACGGACAACGATGGAACTGGGGGAACCCGGACGGATGCAAGTTTTGAAAACATGATGATGCAATGCACATGATGACATGACAAGATGCAACACGCAAGCGAATGACATGGCAACGACAGCGAATAAACTGGAAGACACCTGGCACATCGGTCTCGGGGCGTTACAAACCTACGTACCTTGAAATACTCATCCTTCATCTTAATGTCCCTAATCCTGGCTTTTACCATTTCCACGCTTAATCTTTTTCCCTTTGGCTGTGTCAAACAGCACCCCAGAGTCATCTTTATTTAAAGACGCCCGGATCTAGGTGCTCCTCTGATGGAGTGGAGGGGTGTGATCCAAACATAGCGAGTCCTTCTGGCTAGCGGCCCCCTCGGGGGAAACTCGGGATGGTTGGTTTTACTCGGTACGGATGAGCTCATCCGGTGTCCCTGAGACCGACATACCATGCGACTCCTATCAGATTTGTCGACACATCGGCGGCTTTGCTGGTTCTTGTTTTACCATTGTCGAAATGTCTTGTAACCGGGATTCCGAGTTCTGATCGGGTCCTGGGAGAAGGAATATCCTTCTTGACCGTGAGAGCTTGTGATGGGCTAAGTTGGGACACCCCTGCAGGGTTTGAACTTTCGAAAGCCGTGCCCGCGGTTATGGGCAGATGGGAATTTGTTAATATCCGGTTGTAGAAAACCTGACACTTAACTTAATTAAAAAATGAACAGCGTGTGTAGCCATGATGGTCTCTTTTCGGCGGAGTCCGGGAAGAGAACACGGTCTTCGTGTTATGCTTGAACGTAAGTAGTTCAGGATCACTTCTTGATCTTTATAGCTTCTCGACCGTGCTTTGCTTCTCTTCTCGCTCTCATTTGCGTAAGTTAGCCACCATATATGCTAGTGCTTGCTGCAGCTCCACCTCACTACCTTTTCCTACCCATAAGCTTAAATAGTCTTGATCGCGAGGGTGTGAGATTGCTGAGTCCCCGTGACTCACAGATACTTCCAAACAGTTGCAGGTGCCGATGATACCAGTGCAGGTTCGCAACCCAGCTCAAGTGGGAGCTCGATGAAGATCTGTTTTGTTGTGTTGTTTCGTTTATTGATCAGTAGTGGAGCCCAGTCTGGGGCGATCGGGGATCTATGCATTTGGGTTGTCTTTCTTTATTTGGTTCCGTAGTCGGACCTTGATGTATTATGGATGATGTATATGCGCTTATATATTAATTATTGATGCGATAGTGGCGATTGTAAAGCCAAGTTCCTTTATCCCTTTCTTATTCAGTACATGGGATGGTAAAGATTACCCCTCTGGGTGCAACATGCTGTCCTTGACTATGTGTGTGGTTGTGCCTCTTATGTCTCAGTGCTTCCGACGACATGGGAGGATCTATAGGCCGCATCGATGATGGGGTGTTTACAAGTTTGTAATTCGAGAGCCTTCCGCCGACTTAGGAAGCCCCCTGCCTCGTATCGACGCTGTTACGAGTTTTTCGAGAGTGGGAGCAATAAAAAATGTTGCTGTCATGGGAGTCTTAGTAGAATTAGTATATCATCGGAGAGCGTGAGATTCATTTGAGGCGTCCTCAGTTCCTTCTGTGTGCATCTGATGAGGGGCCCCAGACGTAGATGTTATTGACTCGTTCTCTGCTCAAATTTTCTACTAATTCTGTTGTTTTCAGGACAGTGCAGCGTATTTCGTTGGAATCGTCCGATACGGTTTGCGGGTGGTGACCTTTAATAAGAACAGTTTTATCGTTTCGCGTGCCTTCCTTGACAGTTTTAGGGGCCTCGGGGGTGGGTGGGTTTGGGCGCAGTGCTCCCATGAATGGCCTGATGCCGTGTGAGAAGTCACGACTAAGTGTTGGAAATATGCCCTAGAGGCAATAATAAAAGCATTATTATTATATTTCCTTGTTCATGATAATTGTCTTTATTTCATGCTATAATTGTGTTATCCGGAAATCGTAATGCATGTGTGAATAACAGACACCAACATGTCCCTAGTAAGCCTCTAGTTGACTAGCTCGTTGATCAATAGATAGTCATGGTTTCCTGACTATGGACATTGGATGTCATTGATAACGAGATCACATCATTAGGAGAATGATGTGATGGACAAGACCCAATCCTAAACATAGCACAAGATCGTATAGTTCGTTTGCTAGAGTTTTCCAATGTCAAGTATCTTTTCCTTAGACCATGAGATCGTGTAACTCCCGGATACCGTAGGAGTGCTTTGGGTATACCAAACGTCACAACGTAACTGGGTGACTATAAAGGTAGACTACGGGTATCTCCGAAAGTATCTGTTGGGTTGACATGGATCAAGACTGGGATTTGTCACTCCGTATAACGGAGAGGTATCACTGAGCCCACTCGGTAATGCATCATCATAATGAGCTCAAAGTGACCAAGTGTCTGGTCACGGGATCATGCATTACGGTACGAGTAAAGTGACTTGCCGGTAACGAGATTGAACGAGGTATTGGGATACCGACGATCGAATCTCGGGCAAGTAACATATCGATTGACAAAGGGAATTGCATACGGGGTCGATTGAATCCTCGACATCGTGGTTCATCCGATGAGATCATCGTGGAGCATGTGGGATCCAACATGGGTATCCAGATCCCGCTGTTGGTTATTGGCCGGAGAGTCGTCTCGGTCATGTCTGCTTGTCTCCCGAACCCGTAGGGTCTACACACTTAAGGTTCAGTGACGCTAGGGTTGTGAAGATATGTATATGCAGTAACCCGAATATTGTTCGGGGTCCCGGATGAGATCTCGGACGTCACAAGGAGTTCCGGAATGGTCCGGAGGTAAAGAATTATATATAGGAAGTGCTGTTTCGGCCATCGGGACAAGTTTCGGGGTCACCGGTATTGTACCGGGACCACCGGAAGGGTCCCGGGGGTCCACCGGGTGGGGCCACCTATCCCGGAGGGCCCCATGGGCTGAAGTGGGAGGGAACCCAGCCCATAGTGGGCTGGGGCGCCACCCCCCAAGGGCCCATGCGCCTAGGGTTGGGGGGGAAACCCTAGAGGGGGCGCCCCCTTGCTTGGGGGGCAAGCCCCCCACCCTTGGCCGCCGCCCCCCCTAGTAGATCCATCTACTAGGGCCGGCGCCCCCCCTTGGCACCCCTATATATAGTTGAGGAGAGGGGAGGACTTCATACCTCAGCTTTGGCGCCTCCCTCTCTCCCCGTTACGTCTCCCCCTCGTAGTATAGGCGAAGCCCTGCTACTGTGACGCCCTGCATCCACCACCACGCCGTCGTGCTGCTGGATCTTCGTCAACCTCTCCTTCCCCTTGCTGGATCAAGAAGGAGGAGACGTCTCCCGTCCCGTACGTGTGTTGAACGCGGAGGTGCCATCCGTTCGGCGCTTGGTCATCGGTGATTTGGATCACGTCGTGTTCGACTACATCATCAACGTTCTTTTGAACGCTTCCGTGCGCGATCTACAAAGGTATGTAGATGCATCCAATGACTCGTTGCTAGATGAACTCCTAGATGATCTTGGTGAAACGAGTAGGAAATTTTTTGTTTTCTGCAATGTTCCCCAACAGTGGCATCATGAGCTAGGTCTATGCGTAGTTCTTCTTGCGCGAGTAGAACACAATTAGTTATGGGCGTAGATTTGTCAACCTTCTTGCCGTTACTAGTATTTTCTTGCTTCAGCGGTATTGTGGGATGAAGCGGCCCGGACCAACCTTACACGTACGCTTACGTGAGACCGGTTCCACCGACTAACATGCACTAGTTGCATAAGGTGGCTGGCGGGTGTCTGTCTCTCCCACTTTAGTTGGAGCGGATTCGATGAACAGGGTCCTTATGAAGGGTAAATAGAAGTTGACAAATCACGTTGTGGCTTTAACGTAGGTAAGAAGACGTTCTTGCTAGAACCCTAATTCAGCCACGTAAAACTTGCAACAACAATTAGAGGACGTCTAACTTGTTTTTGCAGCAAGTGGTTTGTGATATGATATGGCCAGAGTTGTGATGAATGATGAATGATCTATATGTGATGTATGAGATGTTCATGCTATTGTAATAGGATTCACGACTTGCATGTCGATGAGTATGACAACCGGCAGGAGCCATAGGAGTTGTCTTTATTCTTTTATATGACCTGCGTGTCATTGAGTAATGCCATGTAAATTAATTTACTTTATTGCTAAACGCGTTAGCCATAGTAGTAGAAATAACAGTTGGCGAGCAACTTCATGGAGACACAATGATGGAGATCATGATGATGGAGATCATGGTGTCAAGCCGGTGACAAGATGATCATGGAGCCCCAAGATGGAGATCAAAGGAGCTATGTGATATTGGCCATATCATGTCACGTTTATTATTTGATTGCATGTGATGTTTATCATGTTTTGCATCTTGTTTACTTAGAACGACGGTAGTAAATAAGATGATCCCTCATAACAATTTCAAGAAGTGTTCTCCCCTAACTGTGCACCGTTGCTACAGTTCGTCGTTTCTAAGCACGCCGTGATGATCGGGTGTGATGGATCCTTACGTTCACATGCAACGGGTGTAAGACAGTTTTACACATGCAAAACACTTAGGGTTAACTTGACGAGCCTAGCATGTGTATAGACATGGCCTCGGAACACAGAAGACCGAAAGGTCGAGCATGAGTCGTATAGAAGATACGATCAACATGAAGATGTTCACCGACGTTGACTAGTCCGTCTCACGTGATGATCGGACACGGTCTAGTTAACTCGGATCATGTAATACTTAGATGACTAGAGGGATGTCTAATCTAAGTGGGAGTTCATTAATAATTTGATTAGATGAACTTAATTATCATGAACTTAGTCTAAAATCTTTGCAATATGTCTTGTAGATCAAATGGCCAACGTAGTCCTCAACTTCAACGCGTTCCTAGAGAAAACCAAGCTGAAAGATGATGGCAGCAACTATACGGACTGGGTCCGGAACCTGAGGATTATCCTCATAGCTGCCAAGAAAGATTATGTCCTACAAGCACCGCTAGGTGATCCACCCGTCCCACAGAACCAAGACGTTATGAACGCTTGGCAGACACGTGTTGACGACTACTCCCTCGTTCAGTGCGGCATGCTTTACAGCTTAGAGCCGGGGCTCCAAAAGCGTTTTGAGAGACATGGAGCATATGAGATGTTCGAAGAGCTGAAAATGGTTTTTCAAGCTCATGCCCGGATCGAGAGATATGAAGTCTCCGATAAGTTCTTCAGCCGTAAGATGGAGGAAAATAGTTCTGTCAGTGAGCACATACTCACTATGTCTGGGTTGCATAACCGCTTGTCTCAGCTGGGAGTTAATCTTCCGGATGATGCGGTCATTGACAGAATCCTCCAGTCGCTTCCACCAAGCTACAAGAGCTTTGTGATGAACTTCAACATGCAGGGGATGCAAAAGACCATTCCTGAGTTGTTCTCAATGCTGAAATCAGCGGAGGTAGAAGTCAAGAAGGAACATCAAGTGTTGATGGTCAATAAAACCACTAAGTTCAAGAAAGGCAAGGGTAAAAAGAACTTCAAGAAGGACGGCAAGGAGGTTGCTGCGCCCGGCAAGCAAGCTGCCGGGAAGAAGCCAAAGAATGGACCCAAGCCTGAGACGGAGTGCTTTTATTGCAAAGGGAAGGGTCACTGGAAACGGAACTGCCCCAAATACTTAGCGGACAAGAAGGCCGGCAACACCAAAGGTATATTTGATATACATGTAATTGATGTGTACCTTACCAGTACTCATAGTGACTCCTGGGTATTTGATACCGGTGCCGTTGCTCATATTTGTAACTCACAGCAGGAGCTGCGGAATAAACGGAGACTGGCGAAGGACGAGGTGACGATGCGCGTCGGGAATGGTTCCAAGGTTGATGTGATCGCCGTCGGCACGCTGCCTCTACATTTACCTACGGGATTAGTTTTAAACCTCAATAACTGTTATTTAGTGCCAGCTTTGAGCATGAACATTGTATCGGGATCTCGTTTAATTCGAGATGGCTACTCATTTAAATCTGTGAATAATGGTTGTTCCATTTATATGAGAGATATGTTTTATGGTCATGCTCCTATGGTGAATGGTTTATTCTTAATGAATCTCGAGCGTATTGCTACACATATTCATAGTGTGAGTACCAAAAGATGTAAAGTTGATAATGATAGTACCACATACTTGTGGCACTGCCGCCTTGCTCACATAGGTGTCAAACGCATGAAGAAGCTCCATACAGATGGACTTTTGGAGTCTCTTGATTATGAATCATTTGACACATGCGAACCATGCCTTATGGGTAAAATGACCAAGACTCCGTTCTCAGGAACAATGGAGCGAGCAACCAACTTATTGGAAATCATACATACTGATGTGTGCGGTCCAATGAGTGTTGAGGCTCGCGGTGGCTATCGTTATGTTCTCACCCTCACTGATGACTTGAGTAGATATGGGTATGTCTACTTAATGAAACACAAGTCTGAAACCTTTGAAAAGTTCAAGGAATTTCAGAGTGAGGTTGAGAATCAACGTGACAAGAAAATCAAGTTTCTACGATCAGATCGTGGAGGAGAATACTTGAGTCACGAATTTGGCACACACTTAAGAAAATGTGGAATAGTTTCACAACTCACGCCGCCTGGAACACCTCAGCGTAACGGTGTGTCCGAACGTCGTAATCGCACTCTATTGGATATGGTGCGGTCTATGATGTCTCTTACTGATTTACCGCTATCTTTTTGGGGCTATGCTTTAGAGACTGCCGCATTCACTTTAAATAGGGCTCCGTCGAAATCCGTTGAGACGACACCGTTTGAATTATGGTTTGGTAAGAAACCTAAGTTGTCGTTTCTGAAAGTTTGGGGATGCGATGCTTATGTCAGGAAACTTCAACCTGAAAAACTCGAACCCAAGTCGGAAAAATGCGTCTTCATAGGATACCCAAAAGAAACTGTTGGGTACACCTTCTACCTCAGATCCGAAGGCAAGATCTTTGTTGCCAAGAATGGGTCCTTTCTAGAGAAAGAGTTTCTCTCGAAAGAAGTAAGTGGGAGGAAAGTCGAGCTTGATGAAGTATTACCTCTTGAACCGGTAAATGGCGCAACTCAAGAAAATGTTCCTGAGGTGCCTGCACCGACTAGAGAGGAAGTTAATGATAATGATCAAGATACTTCTGATCAAGCTCCTACTGAAATTCGAAGGTCCACAAGGACACGTTCCGCACCAGAGTGGTACGGCAACCCTGTCTTGGAAATCATGTTGTTAGACAACGGTGAACCTTCGAACTATGAAGAAGCGATGGCGGGCCCGGATTCCGACAAATGGCTAGAAGCCATGAAATCCGAGATAGGATCCATGTATGAAAACGAAGTATGGACTTTGACTGACTTGCCCATTGAACGGCGAGCCATAGAGAATAAATGGATCTTTAAGAAGAAGACAGACGCAGATGGTAATGTGACCATCTATAAAGCTCGGCTTGTCGCTAAGGGTTATCGACAAGTTCAAGGGGTTGACTACGATGAGACTTTCTCACCGGTAGCGAAGCTAAAGTCCGTCCGAATCATGTTAGCAATTGCCACATTCTACGATTATGAGATATGGCAAATGGACGTCAAAACGGCATTCCTTAATGGTTTCCTTAAGGAAGAATTGTATATGATGCAGCCGGAAGGTTTTTTCGATCCTAAGAATGCTGACAAAGTGTGCAAGCTCCAACGCTCGATTTATGGGCTGGTGCAAGCATCTCGGAGTTGGAACATTCGCTTTGATGAGATGATCAAAGCGTTTGGGTTTACACAGACTTATGGAGAAGCCTGCGTTTACAAGAAAGTGAGTGGGAGCTCTGTAGCATTTCTCATATTATATGTAGATGACATACTTTTGATGGGAAATGATATAGAACTCTTGGACAGCATCAAGGCCTACTTGAATAAGAGTTTTTCAATGAAGGACCTTGGAGAAGCTACTTATATATTAGGCATCAAAATCTATAGATATAGATCGAGACGCCTCATAGGTCTTTCACAAAGCATATACCTTGATAAGATATTGAAGAAGTTCAATATGGATCATTCTAAGAAGGGGTTCTTACCTGTATTACAAGGTGTGAAATTGAGCTCAGCTCAATGTCCGACCACGGCAGAAGAAATAGAAGAGATGAGTGTCATCCCCTATGCCTCAGCCATAGGTTCTATTATGTATGCCATGCTGTGTACCAGACCTGATGTAAACCTTGCCGTAAGTTTGGTAGGAAGGTACCAAAGTAATCCCGGCAAGGAACACTGGACAGCGGTCAAGAATATCCTGAAGTACCCGAAAAGGACTAAGGAAATGTTTCTTGTTTATGGAGGTGACGAAGAGCTCGTCGTAAAGGGTTACGTCGACGCTAGCTTCGACACAGATCTGGATGACTCTAAGTCACAAACCGGATACGTGTATATTTTGAATGGTGGGGCAGTAAGCTGGTGCAGTTGCAAGCAAAGCGTCGTGGCGGGATCTACATGTGAAGCGGAGTACATGGCAGCCTCGGAGGCAGCACATGAAGCAATATGGGTGAAGGAGTTCATCACCGACCTAGGCGTCATACCCAATGCGTCGGGGCCGATCAAGCTCTTCTGTGACAACACTAGAGCTATTGCTCTTGCCAAGGAGCCCAGGTTTCACAAGAAGACAAGGCACATCAAGCGTCGCTTCAACTCCATTCGTGAAAATGTTCAAGATGGAGACATAGAGATTTGTAAAGTGCACATGGACCTGAATGTAGCAGATCCGTTGACTAAACCTCTCCCTAGGGCAAAACATGATCAACACCAGAATTCCATGGGTGTTCGATTCATCACGATGTAACTAGATTTTTTGACTCTAGTGCAAGTGGGCTGTTGGAAATATTCCCTAGAGGCAATAATAAAAGCTTTATTATTATATTTCTTTGTTCATGATAATTGTCTTTATTCATGCTATAATTGTGTTATCCGGAAATCGTAATACATGTGTGAATAACATAGACACCAACATGTCCCGTTACATCTACATCCGTAGACCACCTGGCGAGACTACAAGCACTGAAGCGAGCCGGAGGCATGCTACCGTCATCGCCCCTTCTTCGCCGGAGCCGGGCAAACTTGTAGTACACAAAAGGGAAATCATCGTAAAAGACCCCATAGGACTAGTCCAGCTGAAAAACAACAAATCCAAGAAATCCACCAAGGGCAGATCCGCCGGAAACACACCTCCACACGCCCGCCAACGATGCTAGACACACCACTGGGATAGGGGCTAGGCAGGAGTGAATTGCAAAAAACCACCACATTACAACTTAGATTTGCAGAAAAGACTCTTCTATGAAATTATTGCAGAAAACACTGATTCTCGGCCTAATCTTTTGCAAAATACACTGATCGATCGCTTAGACCATTTTAATCACGAGTATGACATATGGGTCCCGTATTTGATGACGTGGCGTAATGTTTTGTGGTAGACGATGTTAGGCTGGTCTTTTTCTGAAAAAACCCTCCCTCCCAAAGATAAATCCAGATCGCGGGGAGCGCTCGTCCGTCGGAGCCGCGATGCGCGCGGCCTGATTGCTCTGTCTCCGCCGGGGGCAGTGGTGGCGCAGCGGCAATGGGCGCCGCCGTCGACGGCTAGGGGGTAGCTGAGGGGCGGCTCTACAGTCGACGGCCGCAGGCTGCGGATGCGGGGAAGGGCTGATGGGCCTGGGCGTCGGGGACTCGCGCGACAGCAGCGACGACGAGCCCGACGGCCTCCCCGACCTCGGCCCTGGCGCAAGCAGCAGCGGCCGTGCCTCCCCTTCACCATCCTCCCTCCTCTGTTTCCTGAGTAGGCGGCGCACCTCCCGGCGGCCTCCTCAACCTCGGCCCTGGAGCAAGCAGCGACGCGGCCTTGAGCAGCACGGGCACGAGCCTCGGCGGCGGCGCACAACACGAGCACAAAGCAGCAGCATCAGCACGCAAGCAGCAGCAACGGCGCGTCGCGCAACCCCGGAGCAAGTAGTGTCAGCGCGCAAGCAGCTGCAACGGTGCGGCGGCGCCCAACTCGGGAGTAAACAGCGGCCGCGCGCAAGCAGCAGCGGCGGCCCGGCGGCGCGCAGAACGTGCGCAACCAAGCAACGACCCTCATCGGTGAGCTCCGCCGCTGCCGGGGCACCGGCGTGGGCGGCAGCGCACGAGGGCGAGATGGCCGGCGGCAAAGTACAGTCGAGTTTGGCATGGCAAGGGCCTGATTGCATTTCTATTTTCTGATAGAAGGGTGCCTCTATAAAAATACCAGGGACTATTTTGTAAATTCACATCACACCATGTCTAACGCCGCCTGGGACCAACAGTTACGCCACCTCACCAAAGCTGGGCCCCACTTGTCATAAACAAGGTTAAAATGCCCAAACAGACGGATCAGTGCTTTCTGCAAAACATTAGGCCGAGAATCAGTGTTTTCTGCAGCAATTTCATAGAAGAGTCTTTTCGGCAAACTTACGTTGTAATGTGGTGGTTTTATGCAATTCACTCGGCTAGGCAGAGAGAACCTTATTCCATCTTCAGGGAGCCACCGCCGTCTCGTCTTCTTGAGAAGGACACAAATCCTGCTAAAACTCGAAGAAGCATCTAAAACCCTCTGGGACGGGGGCTAGACGGGGAGAACTTTATTCCATCTTCAGGAGCCGCCGGCATCTCGTCTTCCTGAGCAGGACACAAACCCTGCTAAAACTCGAAGTAACATATAAAAATAGAGTCCTCTCTTGCCAGCAAGGGCCGGGATCCACCGCACCGCCATGGCCCTAAGGCCACCAGAGACGAGGCGGACCAACAGTGTCGCCAATGGGAGGCAGAAGAACCCTGGGCTTTTCTTAGGGGAGGAGGCAGCTGTTGGAAATATGCCCTAGAGGCAATCATAAAAGCTTTATTATTATATTTCTTTGTTCATGATAATTGTCTTTATTCATGCTATAATTGTGTTATCCGGAAATCGTAATGCATGTGTGAATAACAGACACCAACATGTCCCTAGTAAGCCTCTAGTTGACTAGCTCGTTGATCAACAGATAGTCATGGTTTCCTGACTATGGACATTGGATGTCATTGATAACGAGATCACATCATTAGGAGAATGATGTGATGGACAAGACCCAATCCTAAACATAGCACAAGATCGTATAGTTCGTTTGCTAGAGTTTTCCAATGTCAAGTATCTTTTCCTTAGACCATGAGATCGTGTAACTCCCGGATACCGTAGGAGTGCTTTGGGTATACCAAACGTCACAACGTAACTGGGTGACTATAAAGGTAGACTACGGGTATCTCCGAAAGTATCTGTTGGGTTGACATGGATCAAGACTGGGATTTGTCACTCCGTATAACGGAGAGGTATCACTGGGCCCACTCGGTAATGCATCATCATAATGAGCTCAAAGTGACCAAGTGTCTGGTCACGGGATCATGCATTATGGTACGAGTAAAGTGACTTGCCGGTAACGAGATTGAACGAGGTATTGGGATACCGACGATCGAATCTCGGGCAAGTAACATATCGATTGACAAAGGGAATTGCATACGGGGTCGATTGAATCCTCGACATCGTGGTTCATCCGATGAGATCATCGTGGAGCATGTGGGAGCCAACATGAGTATCCAGATCCCGCTGTTGGTTATTGGCCGGAGAGTCGTCTCGGTCATGTCTGCTTGTCTCCCGAACCCGTAGGGTCTACACACTTAAGGTTCGGTGACGCTAGGGTTGTGAAGATATGTATATGCAGTAACCCGAATACTGTTCGGGGTCCCGGATGAGATCTCGGACGTCAGAGGAGTTCCGGAATGGTCCGGAGGTAAAGAATTATATATAGGAAGTGCTGTTTCGGCCATCGGGACAAGTTTCGGGGTCACCGGTATTGTACCGGGACCACCGGAAGGGTCCCGGGGGTCCACCGGGTGGGGCCACCTATCCCGGAGGGCCCCATGGGCTGAAGTGGGAGGGAACCCAGCCCATAGTGGGCTGGGGCGCCACCCCCCAAGGGCCCATGTGCCTAGGGTTGGGGGGGAAACCCTAGAGGGGGCGCCCCCTTGCTTGGGGGGCAAGCCCCCCACCCTTGGCCGCCCCCCCTAGTAGATCCATCTACTAGGGTCGGCGCCCCCCCCCTTGGCACCCCTATATATAGTTGAGGAGAGGGGAGGACTTCATACCTCAGCTTTGGCGCCTCCCTCTCTCCCCGTTACGTCTCCCCCTCGTAGTATAGGCGAAGCCCTGCTACTGTGACGCCCTGCATCCACCACCACGCCGTCGTGCTACTGGATCTTCGTCAACCTCTCCTTCCCCTTGCTGGATCAAGAAGGAGGAGACGTCTCCCGTCCCGTACGTGTGTTGAACGCGGAGGTGCCGTCCATTCGGCGCTTGGTCATCGGTGATTTGGATCACGTCGTGTTCGACTACATCATCACCGTTCTTTTGAACGCTTCCGTGCGCGATCTAGAAAGGTATGTAGATGCATCCAATGACTCGTTGCTAGATGAACTCCTAGATGATCTTGGTGAAACGAGTAGGAAAATTTTTGTTTTCTGCAACGTTCCCCAACAGCAGCTGCATGAAGGATGTAATTTCTTTTACTTTCCAGGTACATCAAATGTTTACATACTTAAAAAGTATTTATGTATGTCGAAAGAAATGCTTATGTATTCAAAGACAAAAGGTTCATTTGTATAAAAATAAATGTTCACGACTTCAACAACGAATGTTCACATACTTCAAAATATTCATATACTTCTGAAAGAGATTCATCTTTTTTCTAGAAAAAAATAAATAAGAAAGAAAAAGGTGAAAAAATAAAAAAGGAAATGACAAGAAAATTTGAAAAAACAACAATAGGAAAAACAGACGAAATTAATAATGAAGATAACACGAACCATGGGCCACGCCAGTGCCAAACCCATATACCTATCCTTCAGTGGATTTACTCTGTATCATTCGCTACACTAAAGTTCAAGGTTTGGAGGGGGGAGTCAATTGAGAATCAACCAAATCTCAGTCGACTGGAGCCAACTTGTGATAATTGAGGAAGAAAGGGAGCACACAAAAAACCCTTCTAGGAAGCATCTTTTGGGCATGAGGAAATTTAAATGAACTGCAAGACGCATGAAGGTGATCCATGATGTGTGATAATTGAGGAAGAAAGGAAGCGCAAAAAAACCATTCAAGGAAGAGGTCTTTTGGGCATGAGGGCATGGAGACGAATTGTGAGACGCCTCAAGGTGACCCGTGATGTGTGATAATTGAGGAAGAAAGGGAATGCAAAAAAAACTTCGAGAAAGCGGTCTTTTGGGCATGAGGGCACAGAGACGAATTGTGAGATGCATCAAGGCGATCCGTGATGTGTGATAATTTGAGGAAGAAAGAGAACACGAAAATACCCTGCAAGAAAGCGGTCTTTTGGGCATGAGGGCGTGAAGACAACTTGTGAGACGCATCAAGACGATCCGTGATGTCCAACTTTGGCCGCCAAGTTTGGCCAATAGATGATCCACCGAAGCATTTGTACCTCGTGTAATGTCAAGACCCTGTTCCCAGCACATCTGAAGCCCATCTCTGAAGAACACGACAGGTGTCAACACCAAGAGGTTCAATTAACGCACATTTGTTGCTTTGTCTTTGTCTTTGTCTTGTGCTTTTGGTATCTGTAATGTGGAGTAAACCTCGAGATGTGGTGTCTGATGGCTCTCTTGACTATTTTGCTGCTCCTGGGCTTGCTGTCGCCTGGAGTATTACCTGGATGTTGTGGGCTGATCGCCTATTGTACTTGTTTAGTTGTAGTGTTTGCTTTTTTTATGCTGGTAGTGGTTTGTAACTAGGTGAACCGCATGGTTTCTCTAATGGAAATTGGAGGGGTAGGCCTTTCTTATATGTTTTAAAAAACTAACGCAGTGTAACACCCACGATGCGGCTATATCTCCCACGTGTCGGATCACGACTTAGAGGCATAACCGCATAGTAGGCATGTCATAAGAGGGGTAATCTTTACACATCCCATGTACTGAATAAGATAGAGATAAAGAGTTGGCTTACAATCGCCACTTCAGACAATACATAAATATAGCATTACATCATCCAGATACAATCAAGGTCCGATTACGGAACCAAATAAAGAAAGACAACCCCTAATGCAATAGATCCCCGATCGCCCCAACTGGGCTCCACTACTGATCAACTGAAACGGAACAACACAACGAACACGATCTTCATCGAGCTCCCACTTGAGCTCAGTTGCGTCATCTGCACTGGTATCAACGACACCTGCAACTGGTTTTGGAAGTATCTGTGAGCCACAAGGACTCAGCAGTCTCACACCCGCGAGATCAAGACTATTTAAGCTTATGGGTAAGAAAAGGTAGTGAGGTGGAGCTGCAGCAAGCACTAGCATATATCGTGGCTAACTTACGCAAAAGAGAGCGAGAAGAGAGGCAAAGCACGGTCGTGAACTAGAGGTGATCAAGAAGTGATCCTGAAACTACTTACGTTCAAGCATAACACAAGAACCGTGTTCACTTCCCGGACTCCGCCGGAAAGAGACCATCACGGCTACACATGCGGTTGATGCATTTCAATTAAGTTAACTGTCAAGTTCTCTACAACCGGACATTAACAAATTCCCATCTGCCCATAACCGCAGGCACGACTTTCGAAAGTTCAAAACCCTGCAGGGGTGTCCCAACTTAGCCCATCACAAGCTCTCACGGTCAACAAAGGATATTCCTTCTCCCAGGAAGACCCGATCAGACTCGGAATCCCGATTACAAGACATCTCGACAATGGTAAAACAAGATCAGCAAAGCCACCCGAATGTGCCGACAAATCCCGATAGGAGCTGCATGTTGGGGAACGTAGTAATTTCAAAAATTTCCTACGCACATGCAAGATCATGGTGATGCATAGCAACGAGAGGGGAGAGTGCTGTCTACGCACCCTCGTAGACCGTTCGCGGAAGCGTTATATCAACGCGGTTGATGTAGTCGTACGTCTTCACGATCCGACCGATCCAAGTACCGAAAGCACGGCACCTCCGAGTTCTGCACACGTTCGGCTCAGTGACGTCCTCGCCTTCTCGATCTAGCAAGAGGGACGAAGTAGTAGATGAGTTCCGGCAGCACGACGGCGTGGTGACGGTGTTGGTGAAGAACAATCTCCGCAGGGCTTCGCCTAAGCACTACGAAAACTAGGATGGAGGATAAACTAGAGGGGACGGGGTTGCCGACACACGGCTTGGTGTTTCTTGATGTGTCTTGGGTGCTAGCCCTACCCCTCTATTTATATGTTGAGCCTTGGGGTCGAAATTTGGAGTAAAAGCCTCCACAAAGTCGGTTTCACCCGAAAGGCAAGAGTCCTTCTCGAACTCCAGGGCCAGATGCCAGGGTTCCCGGCGTCTGGACCCAGACGCCAGGGACCCTGGCGTCTGGCCCCTGGACTCCGCAAAACTTCCTTTTGCGCTTTCCAAAAACCTTGTGGGCTTTCCCCTTTGTCCCAAATAAACTGTTCTCATACCCAAACATTTCGGGAAACATCCGGAACCC
The DNA here is from genome assembly GCF_003073215.2 of Triticum urartu. Lineage (NCBI taxonomy): Eukaryota > Viridiplantae > Streptophyta > Magnoliopsida > Poales > Poaceae > Triticum > Triticum urartu. Next base: position 600,745,108 of record NC_053028.1, read on the forward strand.
CTTCCAGTGATTTCCGGAACCCTTCCGGTGACCAAACACTATTATCCCATATATCAAACTTTTCTCCGGACCATTCCGGAGTTCCTCGTCATGTCCGTGATCTCATCCCGGACTCCGAACAACATTCGGTCATCAACATACATAACCCATATAGTACTATATAGTCAACGAACGTTAAGCGTGCGGACCCTACAGGTTCGAGAATTATGTAGACATGACCGAGACACCTCTCTGGTCAATAACCAATAGCGGGACCTGGATGCCCATATCGGCTCCTACATATTCTACGAAGATCTTTATCGGTCAGACCGCATAACAACATACATTGTTCCCTTTGTCATCGGTATGTTACTTGCCCGAGATTCGATCGTCGGTATCTCAATACCTAGTTCAATCTCGTTACCGGCAAGTCTCTTTACTCATTCCGTAATACATCATCCTGCAACTAACTCATTAGTTGCAATGCTTGCAAGGTTTAGGTGATGTGCATTACCGAGAGGGCCCAGAGATACCTCTCCGACAATCGGAGTGACAAATCCTAATCTCGAAATACGCCAACCCAACAAGTACCTTCGGAGACACCTGCAGAGCACCTTTATAATCACCCAGTTACGTTGTGACGTTTGGTAGCACACAAAGTGTTCCTCCGGTAAACGGGAGTTGCATAATCTCATAGTCATAGGAACATGTATAAGTCATGAAGAAAGCAATAGCAACAAACTAAACGATCAAGTGCTAAGCTAACGGAATGGGTCAAGTCAATCACATCATTCTCCTAATGATGTGATCTCGTTAATCAAATGACAACTCATGTCTATGATTAGGAAACATAACCATCTTTGATCAACGAGCTAGTCAAGTAGAGGCATACTAGTGACACTCTGTTTGTCTATGTATTCACACATGTATTATGTTTCCGGTTAATACAATTCTAGCATGAATAATAAACATTTATCATGATATAAGGAAATAAATAATAACTTTATTATTGCCTCTAGGGCATATTTCCTTCAGTCTCCCACTTGCACTAGAGTCAATAATCTAGTTCACATCGCCATGTGATTTAATACCAATAGTTCACATCACCATGTGATTAACACCCATAGTTCACATCGACATGTGACCAACACCCAAAGGGTTTACTAGAGTCAATAATCTAGTTCACATCGCTATGTGATTAACACCAAAGAGTACTAAGGTGTGATCATGTTTTGTTTGTGAGAGAAGTTAAGTCAACGGGTCTGCCACATTCAGATCCGTATGTATTTTGCTAATTTCTATGTCAACAATGCTCTGCACGGAGCTACTCTAGGTAATTGCTCTCACTTTCAATATGTATCCAGATTGAGACTTAGAGTCATCTAGATCAGTGTCAAAACTTGCATCGACGTTGTAACACCCTCGATGCGACTATATCTCCCACGTGTCGAGGCACGACTTAGAGGCATAATTGCATTGAAGGCATATGTCGCAAGTTAGGCAATCTTCACAACATCCCATGTAATATGAATAATAAAGGGGAGATAACATAGTTGGCTTACACTCGCCACGTCAATCAAGTACATAAATAACATTACATCATCCAAACACTCATGGCCCGACTACGACGCCAAAATAAAAGAGAACCCAACATGCGACACGGTCCTAATCACCCCCAACTGGGCACCACTACTGATCATCGGGAAAGGAAACATAGTATCGTTGAGAGTCTTCGTCGAACTCCCACTTGAGCTCATACGCGTCTCCTGGAGCGGAATCATCAGGCCCTGCATCTGGTGTAATAGTAATCTCCGAGCCACAGGGACTCAGCAATCTCGCACCCTCGCGATCAAGACTATTTAAGCTTATAGGTAAGGCAAGGTAAATATGTGTGGAGCTGCAGCAAGCGACTAGCAAGTATAGAGGCTAACTTATTCGCAAAAGAGAGCGAGAAGAGGAGGCAAAGCACGAGCGAGAAACTAGAAAGCAACCTGCGCAAACATTACTCCAACACCGTGTCCACTTCCCGGACTTCGCTGAGAAGAGGCCATCATGGTAACACACTCAGTTGATTCATTTTAATTAAGTTAAGGTTCAAGTTATCTACAACCGGACATTAACAAATTCCCATCTGCCCATAACTGCGGGCACGGCTTTCGAAAGTTCAAATCCCTGCAGGGGAGTCCCAACTTAGCCCATGACAAGCTCTCACGGTCAATGAAGGAATAGACCTCCTCCCAAGACGTTCCGATCAGACTCGGTATCTCGGTAATTCAAGACACTTCGACAGGTTAAAACAAGACCAGAAACACCGCCCGAATGTGCCGACAAATCCCGATAGGAGCTGCACATATCTCTTTCTCAGGGCACACTCAGATTGTCCTAGGTACGGGTAGGCCAGCCCAGAGTTGTCCCTGGTGGCCACCGGTAGCTGACAAGTGGACCAACACTCAGAGGAGCACTGGCCCGGGGGGGTTAAAATAATGATGACCCTTGAGTCTGCAGAACCCAAGGGAAAGCAAAGGCTAGGTGGCAAATGGTAAAACCAATGTTGGGCATTGCTGGAAAAGCTTTAATCAAGGCGAACTATCAAGGGGTTCCCATTATAACCCAACCGCGTAAGGAACGCAAAATCCGGGAACATAACACCGATATGAGGGAAACTAGGGCGGCAAGAGTGGAACAAAACACCAGGCATAAGGCCGAGCCTTCCACCCTTTACCAAGTATATAGATGCATTAATTAAATAAGATATATAGTGATATCCCAACAAGTAAACATGTTCCAACAAGGAACAACATCTCCATGTTCCAACAAGGAACAAAACTTCAATCTTCACCTGCAACTAACAACGCTATAAGAGGGGCTGAGCAAAGCGGTAACATAGCCAAACAATGGTTTGCTAGGACAAGGTGGGTTAGGGGCTTGGTTGAACAAAGTAGGAGGCATGATAAGCAAGTGGTAGGTATCGCAGCATAGGCATAGCAAAAGAGCGAGCAACTAAGCAAGCAAAGATAGAAGTGATTTCGAGGGTATGGTCATCTTGCCTGAAATCCCGCAAGGAAGAAGAACGAGTCCATGAAGATGACAAACAGACGTAGATGAACGGTTCCTCACAATCACGACGTTATCGGAACCAACCCGAAGAAGCAACACCGGAAAGAAGCAAACAACATAGTAAACAACCAACACATCAACATGGCATGATGCACAATCAAGTATGATGCATGTCCGGTTTAATGATACATGGCATGGCAAAGTGCACAAACAATCCTACAAATTAAGTGGAGCTCAATATGCAACGGGATGCATATTGACGGAACACCACGTCAATTATTTAGTTCTCTCCCGGTTAGGTACTCAACAATATTAAATGTTGTTAAGCATGGCAAGAGGTGAAGCATAACAAAACTATACCATCTAGTCAAGTTTAAATGAGGCCGGAAGCAACGAACAACAAATCCGGAAACTCCTCATGTGCATATATTAGGTTAGGTCCTGTTCTGTCCTAAAACATATTTTAGAGTTGTTTAACATGCAAAGTAAAGCCACCATGTTAAACTAGACAAAATTCCACCCCAATTACATATAAAGTTTATTAAATTCGGAGTTACGGTTATTTAGTTATGAAATAAATCATTTTAACATGGCATAGGAGCAAAATAATCAAACATCATTTTAGACATTTTAAACATGGATGAAAGTGACATATTATTAATCTACACATAATTTTAAGCAAGTTTCATATATAAATTATTCTAAACCGATGCACGGTTGAGGAGTTATTAAATGCATGAAGTAAGAGGGTTTTTCTGTAAAACTGCAATTCCCTGGATAAATAGACAAATTCATAGGGCACGGAAAAAATATGCGCAGGCTGATTCTGGCTGGCTGAGCAGTGCACAGGAGAGGGGCTGGGCGCGTCCTCACCCATGGGCCAAGCCCAGCTCGTGGAGAGGTAGCAGTAGGCCGCGGAGGTTAACGATCGGGCGAGCGGGCGCGCTCGATCCCGAACTGCTGCTCGAAGCAGGGGGAGCAGAGGCCACGGCAGAAGAACTTGGCGGAGGAAGGAGGTCCGGCGAGGGCACGCTGGTGAAGGGGGGCGGATCTGGCCGGGAACGGGCTTGGCGGGCGGCGCAGGGCTTGAGGAGCTCGCCGCGGGGGTCGAAGCAGAGGAGGAACGAACGGGTGCTGGCGCGGCTGGAAGCAGTTCCGCGGCAGGCGGTCAACGCGGCTGCGCGCAGCAGACGCAGAGGAGGCCGTCAGGGACTTGGTGACGGCGAGCTTGCTGCCGGCGAGGCACGAGGAGGGGAAGCAGAGAAGGCCGCGGGCTCCTGGAAGAAGGTGGTGGCGGCTTGAGGAGTCTCTCATCGCAGATCGTGGGAGTCAGGCGGCGCTCCGGTTCCTGTGGAGAAGAGGCAGGGAGATGAGACGGGAGGGAGAAGGGAAGAAGAAAGGAGAGACAGGGAAGGAGAAGGCGGCCCTGCTGGTGCTCGTCTTGGCCGGTTCGGGCGGCGGGCGGAGCAGCTGTGGCGAGGTTCGGCAGCGACGGGGATGACCGGCTGGACTGCTACTCCGGTTGGCGTGGCAGTGAGGCAAAGGAGCTCGTGCTCCCTGGCGACGCGAGGCTCGGGGCATGAGCAGGGAAGGCTGGGCTTGGAGGCGAAGCGCTCGATCCACTCGGGATCGAGATGCTCGGGCGGCTGCACAAAAAACCAGGGATCTGGTCGGAGGCTGTGGTAGGTGGGGATGGATCCCGAGAAAGAGAGCGGCGGCGGCGCGGATGGGACTGGGTAGACTAGGGTTAGGATAGGTTGTTTATATAGCAGGTGGACTAGGCTTAGGGGCTAATCTGAATCCTCCGATCGAAATCGGGCGGTTGTGAATAAATGGCTTAGGGGAGTCCAATTACGAAAACGGAGATGTATTATAGATGTTTGGGGATGATCTGAACGCAACGGTGATGACTGTCCGGGTCGGGTTCGGGACAACTTTCGGACGTGCGCGAGGAGGGCCGCGGGCTGACGAGAGAGGTTAGGTTGGGTCTGGAGGATTGTGAAGAGCGGGTTGGTCTGAGAGAAGAGGGGAGATATGCAGCCCGGCACGGTTTCCGGAGACCGAAAACGTCCGACGTTAGACCGGCTATACTGCCGCTATAGTTATCCGTTGGGGCATCAAACGATCTCCGAATGCGATGAAACTTGACAGGCGGTCTATCTACACTATAATAAGACCACACGTCAACTCTCATCCCATTCCGAGAACATTTTCCGGCCACTTATAAAATACTATTTCGGACATGCCGCGGGCGCGTGCAAGTGTGTCTGGGCTCAGAACGGGCAACGGAAGGAATGGGGAGGCCGGGACAGATGCAAGTTTTGAAAAACATGATGATGCAATGCACATGATGACATGATGAATTGCAACACGCAAGCAAATGACAAGGCAACAACAGCGAATAACTGGACGACACCTGGCACATCGATCTCGGGGCGTTACATGAACTCATTATTTATTTATATTGGTGTTAAACCTACTTTATTCCAACTTCTCTATGGATTATAAACTATTTTACTAGCCATAGATTCATCAAAATAAGCAAACAACACACGAAAAACAGAATCTGTCAAAAACAGAACAGTCTGTAGTAATCTGTAGCTAGCGCAAGATCTGGAACCTCAAAAATTATAAAATAAATTGCTGGACGTGAGGAATATATCTATTAATCATCTTCAAAAATAATTAACTAAATAGCACTCTTCAAATAAAAATTACAGCAGTTCTCGTGAGCGCTAAAGTTTCTGTTTTTTACAGCGAGTTCAACAAGACTTTCCCCAAGTCTTCCCAACGGTTCTACTTGGCACAAACACTAATTAAACACAAAAAACACAACCAAAACAGAGGCTAAATAATTTATTTATTACTAAAAAGGAGAAAAAGGCAAGGAATAAAAATAAAATTGGGTTGCCTCCCAACAAGCGCTATCGTTTAACGCCCCTAGCTAGGCATAAAAGCGAGGATAGATCTAGGTATTGCCATCTTTGGTAGGCAATCCATAAGTGGCTCTCATGATAGTTTCATGTGGTAATTTTATTTTATTTCTAGGAAAGTGTCCCATGCCCTTTTTTTAATGGAAATTGAAATCTAATATTACCTTCCTTCATATCAATAATCGCACCAACCGTTCTAAGGAAAGGTCTACCAAGAATAATAGGGCAAGAAGGATTGCAATCTATATCAAGAACAATGAAATATACGGGCACATAATTCCTATTTGCAACAATAAGAACATCATTAATCCTTCCCATAGGTTTCTTAATAGTGGAATCCGCAAGATGCAAGTTTAGAGAGCAATCATCAAAATTACGGAAATCTAGCAAATCACACAAAGTCTTGGGAATAGTAGAGAGACTAGCACCCAAATCACACAAAGCATAAAATGCATGATCTTTAATTTTAATTTTAATAGTTGGTTCCCACTCATCATAGAGTTTTCTAGGGATAGAAATTTTCAACTCAAGTTTTTCTTCATAAGATTGCATCAAGGCATCAACAATATGTTCGGTGAAGGCTTTATTTTGACTATAAGCATGTGGAGAATTTAGCACAGATTGCAACAAGGAAATACAATCAATTAAAGAGCAACTTTCATAATTAAATTCCTTGAAATCCAATATAGTGGGTTTAGCAACATCTAAATTTTTATTTCTTTCAATCCCACTTTCGTCAATTTCATAATTAAGATCTAAATACTCCGAATTTTTAGAACGCCTTCTAGGTAAAGGAAGATCATATTCAGTTTCATCAAGATTCATATTGCAAAATAAAGATTTAATAGGAGACACATCAATAACTTTTAGATCTTCATCTTGATTTTCATAGGTATTGGAAGAACACGCTTTAATAAAGGCATCTTTGGAAGCACGCATCCTAGCGGTTCTTTCCTTGCACTCATCAATGGAAATTCTCATGGCTTTGAGAGACTCATTGATATCATGTTTAGGAGGAATAGATCTAAGCTTTAAAGAATCAACCTCAAGAGAAATTCTATCAATGTTTCTAGCCAAATCATCAACTTTAAGCAATTTCTCCTCAAGCAAAGCATTAAAATTCTTTTGTGAATTCATAAACTCTTTAACACTATTCTCAAATTCAGAGGGCATCTTATTATAATTTCCATAAGAGTTGTTGTAGGAATTACCATAATTATTAGAAGGATTACTAGGATATGGCCTAGGATTAAAATTCCCTCTATAAGCGTTGTTACCAAAATTATTCCTACCAACAAAATTCACATCCATAGATTCATTGTTGTTCTCAATCAAAGTAGACAAAGGCATATCATTAGGATCAGAAGAAACACTCTTAGTAGCAAATAATTTCATAAGTTCATCCATCTTTCCACTCAACACATTAATTTCTTCTATCGCATGCACTTTTTTATTAGAAGATCTTTCAGTATGCCATTGAGAATAATTAACCATAATATTATCTAGGAGTTTAGTAGCATCTCCTAAAGTGATTTCCATAAAAGTGCCTCCCGCGGCCGAATCTAAAAGATTTCTAGAAGCAAAATTCAATCCGGCATAAAATTTTTGTATAATCATCCACAAATTCAAACCACGAGTAGGGCAATTACGTATCGTTAATTTCATTCTCTCCCAAGCTTGTGCAACATGTTCGTGATCAAGTTGTTTAAAGTTCATAATATCGTTTCTAAGAGAGATGATCTTAGCAGGAGGAAAATACTTAGAGATAAAAGCATCTTTGCACTTGTTCCATGAATCAATACTATTCTTAGGCAAAGACGAAAACCAAGCTTTAGCATGATCTCTAAGCGAAAAAGGAAATAGCTTCAATTTAACGACATCATTATTGACATCTTTTTTCTTTTGCATATCACATAAATCAACGAAGCTATTCAGATGAGTAGCGACATCTTCACTAGGAAGGCCGGTGAATTGATCTTTCATAACAAGATTCAACAAAGCAGTATTAATTTCACAACATTCAGCATCGGTAAGAGGAGAAATCGGAGTGCTAAGGAAATCATTATTATTGGTATTGGTGAAGTCACACAATTTAGTAGTATCTTGAGCCATCGCGACAAGCAAGCAATCTAGCACACGAGCAAACAAAAGCAAACGGGCAAAAAGAGGCAAATAGAGAGGGGGATAGGGAGAGAGAGGGCGAATAAAACGACAAGGGTGAATTGGGGGGAGAGGAAAACGAGAGGCAAATGGCAAATAATGTAATGCGAGAGATAGGGATTGTGATGGGTACTTGGTATGTTGACTTTTTGCGTAGACTCCACGGCAACGGCGCCAGAAATACTTCTTGCTACGTCTTGAGCTTGCATTGGTTTTCCCCGAAGAGGAAGGGATGATGCAGCAGAGTAGCGTAAGTATTTCCCTCAGTTTTTGAGAACCAAGGTATCAATCCAGTAGGAGCCCACGCTCAAGTCCCTCGTACCTGCACAAAGCGATAGCTACTCGCAACCAACGCGATTAGGGGTTGTCAATCCCTTCACGGTCACTTACGAGAGTGAGATCTGATAGATATAATATTTTTGGTATTTTTGGTATAAAGATGCAAAGTAAAAAGTAAAAGCAAAATAAAAAGCAAAGCAAGATTAAAGTGATGGAGATTAATATGATGAGAATAGACCCGAGGCCATAGGTTTCACTAGTGGCTTCTCTCAAGAGCATAAGTATTCTACGGTGGGTGAACAAATTACTGTTGAGCAATTAACAGAATTGAGCATAGTTATGAGAATATCTAGGCATGATCATGTATATAGGCATCACGTCCGTGACAAGTAGACCGAAACGATTCTTCATCTACTACTATTACTCCACTCATCGACCGCTATCCAGCATGCATCTAGAGTATTAAGTTAAAAACAGAGTAACGCCTTAAGCAAGATGACATGATGTAGAGAGATAAATTCATGCAATATGAAATAAACCCCATCTTGTTATCCTCGATGGCAACGATACAATACGTGCCTTGCTGCCCCTTCTGTCACTGGGTAAGGACACCGCAAGATCGAACCCAAAGCTAAGCACTTCTCCCATGGCAAGAACTACCAATCTAGTTGGCCAAACCAAACGGATAATTCGAAGAGACTTGCAAAGATAACCAATCATACATAAAAGAATTCAGAGAAGATTCAAATATTATTCATAGATAGACTTGATCATAAACCCACAATTCATCGGTCTCAACAAACACACCGCAAAAAGAAGATTACATCGAATAGATCTCCACAAGAGAGGGGGAGAACTTTGTATTGAGATTCAAAGAGAGAGAAGAAGCCATCTAGCTACTAGCTATGGACCCGAAGGTCTGAGGTAAACTACTCACACTTCATCGAAGGGGCTAGGATGATGTAGAAGCCCTCCGTGATGACGACTGAGGGAGTCCTGGATTAGGGGGTCTCCGGACAGCAAAACTATCTCCATTGGCCAGACTGTTAGACTATGAAGATACAAGATTGAAGACTTCGTCTCGTGTCCGGATGGGACTCTACTTGGCGTGGAAGGCAAGTTAGGCAATAAGGATATGGATATCTCCTCCTTTGTAACCGACCTTGTGTAACCCTAACCCTCTCCGGTGTCTATATAAACCGAAGGGTTTTAGTCCATAGGACAACAACCATAACATACAATCATACCATAGGCTAGCTTTTAGGGTTTAGCCTCTCTGATCTCGTGGTAGATCTACTCTTGTACTACCCTTATCATCAATATTAATCAAGCAGGACGTAGGGTTTTACCTCCATCAAGAGGGCCCGAACCTGGGTAAAACATCGTGTCCCCTGCCTCCTGTTACCATCTGGCCTAGACGCACAGTTCGGGACCCCCTACCCGAGATCCGCCGGTTTTGACACCGACATTGGTGCTTTCATTGAGAGTTCCTCTGTGTCGTCGTCGTTAGGCTTGATGGCTCCTACTATCATCGATAGCGATGCGGTCCAGGGTGAGACTTTTCTCCCCGGACAGATCTTTGTATTCGGCGGCTTTGCACTGCGGGCTAATTCGCTTGGCTATCTGGAGCAGATCGAAAGCTACGCCCCTGGCCATCAGGTCAGATTTGGAAGTTTGAATCACACGGCCGACATCCGCAGAGACTTGATCTTCGACGAATTCGAGCCGCAGCCGGGCGCGCCGCACTGTCGCGATGGGTATGACCTAGCTCTGCCGCCGAACAGTACCCCAGAGGCTGCGCCCGCATCAGCTTCGACCCTCAGCTCGGAGCCAACTGCGTCAGTTGAGGACGGGTGGTTAGACACCGCCTCAGGGGCTGCAGTCTCAATGGCGATCGAGCCGAACACCAGCCTAAACCTCTGCACAGCCCATGACTCCAAGGTGCCGGACTCTTTTCCGTACTCCGAACCGTCCGCGCCCCTGACAATCGAATCCGATTGGGCGCCGATCATGGAATTCACCGCCGCGGATATCTTTCAGCACTCGCCCTTCACCGACATTCTGAATTCACTAAGGTCTCTCTCTTTGTCAGGAGAGCCCTGGCCGGATTATGGCCAACAGGATTGGGATGCGGACGACGAACAAATTCGACGCCCACCCACCACCCACTTCGTAGCCACTGTCGATGATTTAACCGACATGCTCGACTTCGACTCCGAAGACATCGACGGTATGGACGACGATGTTGGAGACAAACATGAACCAGCACCTATAGGGCACTGGAAAGCCACCTCGTCATACGACATATACATGGTGGATACACCCAAAGAAGGTAATGGCGACGGGATAGCGGAGGATGACCCCTCCAAGAAGCAACCCAAATGCCGACATCAGCGGCGCCGTTCTAAGTTCCGCCAAAGCAAAAGTGGTGATACCAGCACATGAGATAATAACACTCCGGATAGTGCCGAAGAAAACAACAAACCCCTCCAGTAAGATTTAGAGCAGTAGGATGAAGGAGCCAGCTCTCCTGAGAGAGCGGCAGACGGAGAGGAGGAGGATGACAATTACATCCCCCCCTCCGAAGACGAGCCAAGCCTCGGCGACGATGAATTCTCCATCCCAGAGGATCCCGTCGAACAAGAGCGCTTCAAGCGCCGGCTCATGGCCACGGCAAATAGCCTGAAGAAAAAGCAGCAGCAGCTTCAAGCTGATCAAGATCTGCTAGCTGACAAATGGACTAAAGTCCTCGCGGCCGAGGAATATAAACTCGAGCGCCCCTCCAAGAGTTACCCAAGGCGCATGTTACTACCCCGACTGGAGGAAGAAGCGTATGATACAGCTGATCGGCCACCTCGTGGCCGCGATAGAGAGGCATTCCAGCCAAAAGCTCAGCCTCCACCCCAACGCCATTCAAATAAAAAGGCATGGGGAGATACGCCAGACCTGTGAGACATATTGGAAGACAAGGCAAAGCATTCAAGATCGATCTACGGATCACGAGGGCGCACCACTCTGCGAGACGACAAACATCACGCCGGATACAGTAAAAGCAAATCCGGCCGGGCCGAACACAGCGGGCAAGACCCATTCGAGCTGCGTCGAGATATAGCCCAATACAGAGGCGCCGCACACCCCTTATGCTTCACAGACGAAGTAATGGAACATCAATTCCCAGAAGGTTTCAAACCTATAAATATTGAATCATATGACAGCACAACAGATCCCGCAGTATGGATTGAGGACTTCCTCCTCCACATCCACATGGCCCGCGGTGATGACTTACACGCCATCAAATACCTCCCACTAAAGCTCAAAGGACTAGCGCAGCATTGGCTTAACAGCTTGCCAGCAGACTCCATTAGCTGTTGGGAAGATCTGGAAGCCGCATTCCTCGACAACTTTCAGGGCACTTATGTGCGACCACCAGACGCCGATGATTTAAGCCACATAATTCAGCAGCCAGAAGAGTCGGCCAGGCAGTTCTGGACTCGGTTCCTTACAAAGAAAAATCAAATCGTCGACTGTCCGGATGCGGAGGCCTTAGCGGCTTTCAAGCACAACATCCGAGACGAGTGGTTAGCCCGGCACCTTGGTCAGGAAAAGCCGAAATCTATGGCAGCCCTCACGACGCTCATGACCCGCTTTTGTGCGGGAGAAGACAGCTGGCTGGCTCGCAGTAATAACATATCAAAGAACCATGGTACCTCAGATACCAAGGACGGCAATAGCAGGTCACGTCGCAACAAGCATAAGCGCCGCATTAACAGCGAAAATACTGAGGATATGGTAGTCAATGCCGGATTCAAAGGCTCTAAACCCGGTCAGCAGAAAAAGCCATTCAAACAAAGTACGCCGGGTCCATCCAGCTTGGACCGTATACTCAATCGCTTGTGTCAAATACACGGCACCCCAGACAAGCCCGCCAATCACACCAACAGGGATTGTTGGGTGTTCAAGCAGGCCGGCAAGTTAATTGCCGAAAACAAGGACAAGGGGCCGCATAGCGATGACGAGGAGGAGCCCCGGCAGCCGCACACTGGAGGACAGAAGAGGTTTCCCCCGCAAGTGCGGATGGTGAACATGATATACGCAACCCACATCCCCAAGAGGGAGCGGAAGCGTGCGCTCAGGGACGTATATGCGTTGGAGCCAGTCGCCCCAAAGTTCAACCCTTGGTTCTCCTGTCCGATCACCTTCGATCGCAGGGACCACCCCACTAGTATCCGTCATGGCGGATTCGCCGCACTGGTCCTAGACCCAATCATCGACAGATTTCACCTCACTCGAGTCCTCATGGACGGCGGCAGCAGCCTGAACCTGCTTTATCAGGACACGATGCGCAAAATGGGTATAGACCCCTCAAGGATCAAACCCACAAAAACGACCTTCAAGGGCGTCATTCCAGGTGTAGAGGCCCATTGCACAGGCTCAATTACACTGGAAGTGGTCTTCGGATCCCTGGATAACTTCCGAAGCGAAGAATTAATCTTCGATATAGTCCTGTTCCGCAGTGGTTATCACGCGCTGCTCGGGCGAACCGCATTTGCTAGATTCAATGCGGTACCGCATTATGCATACCTCAAGCTCAAGATGCCAGGACCTCGCGGAGTTATTACAGTCAATGGAAACACAGAGCGCTCTCTCCAAACAGAGGAGCACACCGCGGCCCTCGCAGCAGAAGCGCAAAGAAGCCTCTCAAGGCAGTCAACCAGTTCGGTGCTTCAAAACCCGGACACCTTCAAGCGCGCTCGGGGCAATCGGCAAATAGACCGCCTGGCGCGATCTGAGCTCGCGTAGCAATCCGGCGGCCACCCCAATCCCAGCCCAACGGCGATATTCGTGCCGCGCGTACATAATTACGCATTAAAAGTACCATGGGTACAGGTGGGGAGGGGGGCACAACTACAGCACGCCCCAAGAGGCGGCCTAAACCGCACTAGGGGCTACCCGTTAGGTTATTTTTCTTTTTCTTTCAGGACCTTAATCTCTGGAAACACTGTCCGGCAGCACTATTGCCGAACACATGATGCAGCAACCAAGGAGGCAGACAGCTACGTTATATCACGGAATTCCCAGGTTGATCACAGTAATGAGTGAAATATTCAATTTAATATCATTCCTCAGCTTGCCCTTGGAAGGGACATAGTCCTACTCTTTGCTTATCGCACTATCTGTATCACTCTGCTTTAACGCAATTTTTTAAATAAATAATGCATAGCATTACGACTATTATTGCATTCTTGTTATATATATATATATGTGTGTGTGTGTGTGTGTGTGTGTGTGTTCATTAATGACGCCTTGCAACCGTACACTCTGGTACGGCCAATACACCAAGGGCTTACGTACCCCACAATGCGGTGTGAAAAGTCCGAACACTTTCACAAGTGCGGCACCCCGAACTTATAGCATTATATGCATCAGCTCCGAATCATGTCTTTGGTCAAATGTTGGGTTTGCCCGGCTCCTATCTTTTGGCACCTTACGTTCCGCTCTATCGGCTAAGGTAGCGCTAGGAGAACTACTGCGATTATGCCCCGGTTCTGCCGGGCTAAGCACCTCAGTAGAGAAAGCTAAAACTGACTGTCATGATAAGGCAAGAGATTGGTCGCTGTTCGGCGAGGTTTTTCGAGTCCCTAAAGACTTATGCCGCTTAGGGCGAAGGGCTGGCCCTATCCGGCTTGCAGGCGTGTATCGCACCCCGTATTCGGCCTTCTGAATACCAGGGGCTTCGCCAAAATTTAAAATTATAGAATTCTATGGCTAAGTGAGAGTGATAAAGCATTATTAGTCCAGTTGCCTTGTTCGTTGCGCTGCGCACCTCCCTCGAAGGACCCAAATATGGGAACAAGAGTGCTCAGGTTTATCCCGAACACCCCAGCACTCGTGCATGGGGGCAGAAGCCGAGGACTAGCCATCTCTTAGATTGGATAAACAGCCAAACAGAAGGTAATATTTTAAATTCAAACAAGCGTTGCATAGCGCATATGAAACAAGTTTTCATAAATACAGGATGAAACGAGCAAGTTTACTCAAATATTACATCTTTCGAACACTCGTCCGCGATGAGACGGGCACCCGGCAGAACACCCTCATAGTACATCTCGGGGTGGCGGTGCTCCTTGCCCTCTGGCGGCCCATCCTTGATCAGCTTCACGGCGTCTAGCTTGACCCATTGCAATTTCACACGGGCGAAAACCCGGCGTGCACCTTCAATGCAGGCAGATCGCTTGACGACCTCCAGCCGCGGGCAGGCATCCACAAGCTGCCTCACCAGGCCAAAGAAGCTGTTCGGAAGGGCGTCGCCAGGCCACAGTCGAACTATAAAGCTCTTCATGGCCTGATCGGCCGCCTTATGTAGCTCGACCATCTGCTTCAGCTAGTCGCTCATTGGCACTGGATGTTCGGCCTCAGCATACTGAGACCAGAACAGCTTCTCCGTCGAGCTTCCGTCCTCGGCCTGGTAAAATTGTGCGGCATCGGACACACTACGGGGTAAATCTGCGAATGCTTCTAAAGAGCTCCGGATCCGGGTAAGTAATCGGTAATTTACTTTTACATGCTTGCTTTGCATATAGAAAGCCTTACCCGCCGCTATCTTATTCATTGTGTCGATCTCTTGGAGGGCCTTCTGGGCCTCGGCCTTGGCACTCTTTGCGCTCTCAAGGGCCGCGGCAAGCTCAGACTCTCGTGTCTTCGAGTCCAGCTCCAACACCTCGTGCTTCGTCACGAGAGCCTGGAGCTCTTGCTGCACCTCGCCCACCCGAGCCTCGTGCTTCTCTCGCTCGGCGCGCTCCTGGGCCGCTTTCTCTTCGGCCTGGGCTAGCGCTTGCTTCAGGGTCACCACCTCGGTCGTGGCCCCTGGCAAACATACAATGACCCTATCATTTTGCAATCGCGTCCTTTATATATATACATCTATAGACAGGGTATTACTTACCCTTGTTCTCCTCCAGCTGCCTCTTGGCAAGGCCGAGCTCCTTCCGGGACCCCTCGACGGCCTGCTTCAGTACGGCGACCTCCGCAGTCAGTGCGGCAGACGCCAGCAGCGAAGCCTGCATATGCATATTGACATACTTATATTAGACTCCTGCGATATTATTTGATCCTCTGTTCGGCTTTTCTTTGTGAACACCGAACAAAGCATCAGATTGTCCGACGCCTCTGGATGGACAGAGGTCACCGGCACAGGCGTCTTGCCCCTCTTAGAAGGAGGCCGCCTTCTCGAGCCCGGAATCACTGGAGGGTCCGACGCGGTGTTCGATTGAGGGCCGAACTCGGAGCTCTCAGGGGCCCCGTCCCCTCGGCTCCCGGAGTCCGGAAGGTCGCCTTGAGGCGCCTCCGGGGCTGTCTCCCCTCGATCCGGTGCCTCTTGAGACAACACCTCGGCGTCGTCGGCAGGATGAGGGGAGGTGGCGGTCGGGACTGGATCGCTATCCATGTCCGACAAGCCCATGGAGCCGTCCGATGATACATCGATGCTGGCTCGTGGCGGCCTGCATAATTGCGTTCGACGTTAGAGAGAGCAGTGCGGCAAAGGAATCCTACGAGTTACTCTGGTATCCAGATACTTACGATCTCCCCGGGGGCTTGACCCTAGGGAGCCACTCGTCTTCGCCTTCGTCGGCGGCGGTGGAACCGTCCGGAAGGAGAGTCCTTCCCTTCTTGGACCCTCTGGCCTCCCCGGTTGGGGTGGCCTTCCTTTTCTTGTCTCCCCCAGTCGGTGGGGGAGCATCTTCTTCTTCCTCTTCCTCGTCTTCGGGGGAAGAGTGCGCCGCAGAGTCATCGGACGGTGAGTCCGACAACGCCTGGCGTCGGGAACTCTTTCGACTCCCTTTGGCCTTCTTGGTCTTCTCCGGCACCGTATAAGGGGCCGGAGTCAACATCTTCGTCAGAAGATCGTCTGCGGGGCCTTCGGGCAAAGGAGCCGGACAGTCGATCTGTCCGGCCATTTTCTGCCAGTCCTGTCAAAGGTACGGGAGTTTAAATCCCGCACAGAGTCAATCTATATAAAATAAGTATCCTGTGAAAGGTAAAGCAGCTTACCGCACTGGCTTGGCGCTTCGCGCTGAATCCGCGATCCTCAGTGATAGGGGGGGACCTCGGCGCTTTTGAACAGCACCCTCTAGGCATCTTCATGAGTCGTGTTGAAGAGCCTGTTCAGAGTTCGGTGCTGCGCCGGATTGAACTCCCACAAGTTGAACTCCCATTGTTGACACGGGAGGATCCGGCGGATGAGCATAACTCGGACTATGTTGACAAGCTTGAGCTTCTTGTCCAGCATGTTTTGAATACACGTTTGGAGTCCGGTCAGCTCTTTCGAATTACCCTAGGACAGGCCCTTCTCTTTCCAGGAGGTGAGCCGCATGGGGATGCCAGATCAGAACTCGGGGGCCGCTGCCCATGCAGGGTCGCGCGGCTCGGTGATATAGAACCACCCCGATTGCCACCCCTTATGGTTTCCACAAAGGAGCCCTCGAGCCATGTTACGTTGGGTATCTTGCCCACCATGGCGCCTCCGCACTCCGCCTGGCGGCGGCCTACTACCTTTGGCTTGACATTGAAGGTCTTCAGCCATAAGCCGAAGTGGGGCTTGATACGGAGGAAGGCCTCGCACACGATGATAAACGCCGAGATGTTGAGGATGAAGTTCGGGGCCAGATCGTGGAAATCCAGGCCGTAATAAAACATGATCCCCCGGACGAAGGGATGGAGAGGGAATCCCAGTCCACGGAGGAAATGGGTGAGGAATACTACCCTCTCATGGGGCCTGGGGGTGGGGATGAGCTGCCCCTCATCTGGGAGCCGGTGCGCGATGTCGTCGGGCAGGTATCCGGCTCTCCTCAGTTTTTTGATGTCTCCCTCCGTGATGGAGGAGACCATCCACTTGCCTCCCGCTCCGGACATGATTGGAGAAGGTCGAGGTGGGAAGTGCGGACTTGGGCGCTAGAGCTCGAGTGTGCAAAGACGGATGAGCAAAGGAGGAAGAAGGCATGGATAGAAAGGTGAATCCTTATCCCTTTATATGGGCGGACGAAGCTAAGCGTCCCCACTGGCCTGGTAAAACTCGCTTATCCCCCAAGCACCGCAATTGATGGCGCGGTTGGGTTACCTACGCCCGTATTGATGAGAATCCCGTAATAAGGGGGCACGATCTCTGCTTTGACAAGACGTCTCGAAAAACTGCCTCGCGTTATGTGCGGGGCTGGTTAAAAGAAACGGTTCGAATAATCATCGGGCCATGACATAACGTCATGCTGCCAAAACAAGCCAGCAAATTAGATCTGCGAAAATATTATTCTCTCTACGGTGGAATGTGGAACTTATTTTGCAGGGTCGGACACTATCCTCGTATTCAAATTCTTCTGTGATGTATTCGGAGAAGGAACCCGCCTTGCAATGCCGAAGACAATATTGTGCGCCGTACTCATCATCATTGAAGCCTGGTTCAGGGGCTACTAAGGGAGTCCTGGATTAGGGGGTCTCCGGACAGCCAGACTATCTCCATTGGACGGACTGTTAGACTATGAAGATACAAGATTGAAGACTTCGTCTCGTGTCCGGATGGGACTCTACTTGGCGTGGAAGGCAAGCTAGGCAATACGGATATGGATATCTCCTCCTTTGTAACTGACCTTGTGTAACCCTAACCCTCTCCATTGTCTATATAAACCGAAGGGTTTTAGTCCGTAGGACAACAACCATAACATACAATCATACCATAGGCTAGCTTTTAGGGTTTAGCCTCTCTGATCTCGTGGTAGATCTACTCTTGTACTACCCATATCATCAATATTAATCAAGCAGGACGTAGGGTTTTACCTCCATCAAGAGGGCCCGAACCTGGGTAAAACATCGTGTCCGCTGCCTCCTGTTACCATCCGGCCTAGATGCACAGTTCGGGACCCCCTACCCGAGATCCGCCGGTTTTGACACCGACAACGGCCCTCTTCCGGCGGAGCTCCGGAACAGGCCCCAAGATGGGATCTCGTGGATACAGAAAGTTGTGGCGGAGGAATTAGGTTTTTGGCTCCTGTTCTGATCGTTTGGGGGTATGTGTGTATATATAGGAGGAAGAAGTACGCCAGAGGAGCAACGAGGGGCCCACGAGGCAGAGGGGTGCGCCCTAGGGGGGGGGCGCCCCCACCCTCGTGACCGCCTCTTTTGTTCCTTGGAGCAGGGTCCAAGTCTCCTGGATCACGTTCGGTGAGAAAATCACGTTCCCGAAGATTTTATTCTGTTTGGACTCCGTTTGATATTCCGTTTCTTCGAAACACTGAAATAGGCAAAAAACAGCAATTCTGGGCTGGGCCTCCGGTTAATAGGTTAGTCCCAAAAATAATATAAAAGTGGAAAATAAAGCCCAATATAGTCCAAAACAGTAGATAATATAGCATGGAGTAATCAAAAATTATAGATACATTGGCGACGTATCAATTCTCCACTTCACTCTGAAATTCTTTGAACTTTTCAAATGTTTCAGACTTGTGTTTCATCAAGTAGATATACTCATATCTTCTCAAATCATCTGTGAAGATCAGAAAATAATGATACCAGCCGCGAGCTTCAATATTCATCGGACCACATACATCAGTATGCATGATTTCCAATAAATCTGTTGCTTGCTGCATTGTTCCGGAGAACGGAGTCTTAGTCATCTTGCCCATGAGGCATGGTTCGCAAGCATCAACTGATTCATAATCAAGTGATTCCAATAGTCCATCAGCATGGAGTTTCTTCATGCGCTTTACACCAATATGACCTAAACGGCAGTGCCACAAATAAGTTGCACTATCATTATTAACTTTGCATCTTTTGGTTTCAATATTATGAATATGTGTATCACTACGATCGAGATCCAACGAACCATTTTCATTGGGTGTGTAACCATATATGTAAACAGAACAACAATTTATTCTCTTACTTAAATGAATGACCATATTGCAATAAACATGATCAAATCATACTCATGCTCAATGCAAACACCAAATAACACTTATTTAGGTTCAACACTAATCCCGAAAGTATAGGGAGTGTGCGATGATGATCATATAAATCTTGGAACCACTTCCAACACACATCGTCACTTCATCCTTAACTAGTCTTTGTTCATTCTGCAACTCCCGTTTCGAGTTACTACTCTTAGCAACTGAACCAGTATCAAATACCAGGGGGTTGCTACGAACACTAGTAAAATACACATCAATAATCCGTATATCAAATATACATTTGTTCACTTTGCCATCCTTCTTATCCGCCAAATACTTGGGGCAGTTCTGCTTCCAGTGACCAGTCCCTTTGCAGTAGAAGCACTTAGTCTCAGGCTTAGGACCAGACTTGGGCTTCTTCACTTGAGCAGCAACTTGCTTGCCGTTCTTATTGAAGTTCCCCGTCTTCCCTTTGCCCTTTTCTTGAAACTAGTGGTCTTGTCTACCATCAACACTTGATATTTTTCTTGATTTCTACCTTCGTTGATTTCCGCATTACGAAGAGCTTGGGAATCATTTCCGTTATCCCTTGCATATCATAGTTCATCACGAAGTTCTACTAACTTGGTGATGGTGACTAGAGAATTCTGTCAATCACTATCTTATCTGGAAGATTAACTCCCAATTGATTCAAGCGATTTTAGTACCCAGACAATCTGAGCACATGCTCACTGCTTGAGCTATTCTCCTCCATCTTTTAGCTATAGAACTTGTTGGAGACTTCATATCTCTCAATTTGGGTATTTGCTTGAAATATTAACTTCAACTCCTAAAACATCTCATATGGTCCATGACGTTCAAAACGTCTTTGAAGTCCCGATTCTAAGCCGTTTAAGCATGGTGCACTAAACTATCAAGTAGTCATCATATTGAGCTAGCCAAACGTTCATAATGTCTGCATCTGCTCCTGCAATAGGTCTATCACCTAGCGGTGCATTAAGGACATAATTCTTCTGTGCAGCAATGAGGATAATCCTCAGATCACGGATCCAATCTGCATCATTGCTACTAACATCTTTCAACTTAATTTTCTCTAGGAACATATCAAAAATAAAACAAGGGAGCTAAACGCGAGCTATTGATCTACAACATAGATATGCTAATACTACCAGGACTAAGTTCATGATAAATTAAAGTTCAATTAATCATATTACTTAAGAACTCCCACTTAGACAGACATCCCTCTAATCTTCTAAGTGATCACATGATCCATATCAACTAAACCATGTTCGATCATCACGTGAGATGGAGTAGTTTCAATGGTGAACATCACTATGTTGATCATATCTACTATATGATTCACGCTCGACCTTTCGGTCTCCATGTTCCGAGGCCATATCTGTTATATGCTAGGCTCGTCAAGTTTAACCTGAGTATTCCGCATGTGCAACTGTTTTGCACCCATTGTATTTGAATGTAGAGCCTATCACACCCGATCATCACGTGGTGTCTCAGCACGAAGAACTTTCGCAACGGTGCATACTCAGGGAGAACACTTGTACCTTGATAATTAGTGAGAGATCATCTTATAAAGCTACCGTCGAACTAAGCAAAATAAGATGTATAAAAGATAAACATCACATGCAATCAAAATATGTGACATGATATGGCCATCATCATCTTGTGCCTTTGATCTCCATCTGCAAAGCATCGTCATGATCTCCATCGTCACCGGCATGACACCATGATCTCCATCATCTTGATCTATATCAATGTGTCGTCACATGGTTGTCTCGCCAACAATTGCTCTTGCAACTATTGCTATCGCATAGCGATAAAGTAAAGCAATTATTTGGCGCTTGCATCTTATGCAATAGAGAGATAACCATAAGGCTTTTGCCAGTTGCCGATAACTTCAACAAAACATGATCATCTCATACAAAAACTTATATCTCATCACGTCTTGACCATATCACATCACAACATGCCCTGCAAAAACAAGTTAGACGTCCTCTACTTTGTTGTTGCAAGTTTTACGTGGCTGCTACGGGCTGAGCAAGAACCGTTCTTACCTACGCATCAAAACCACAATGATAGTTTGTCAAGTTGGTGTTGTTTTAACCTTCGCAAGGACAGGGCGTAGCCACACTCGGTTCAACTAAAGTTGGAGAAACTAACACCCGCCAGCCACCTGTGTGCAAAGCACGTCGGTAAAACCAGTCTCGCGTAAGCGTGCGCGTAATGTCGGTCCGGGCCGCTTCATCCAACAATAATGCCGAACCAAAGTATGACATGCTGGTAAGCAGTATGACTTATATCGCCTACAACTCACTTGTGTTCTACTCGTGCATATGACATCTACGCATAAAACCTGGCTCTGATGCCACTGTTGGGGAACGTAGTAATTTCAAAAATTTCCTACGCACACGCAAGATCATGGTGATGCATAACAACGAGAGGGGAGAGTGTTGTCTACGTACCCTCGTAGACCGTTCGCAGAAGCGTTATATCAACGCGGTTGATGTAGTCGTACGTCTTCACGATCCGACCGATCCAAGTACCGAAAGCACGGCACCTCTAAGTTCTGCACACGTTCGGCTCGGTGACGTCCTCGCCTTCTCGATCCAGCAAGAGGGGCTAAGTAGTAGATGAGTTCCGGCAGCACGACGGCGTGGTGACGGTGTTGGTGAAGAACAATCTCCGCAGGGCTTCGCCTAAGCACTATGAAAACTAGGACGGAGGATAAACTAGAGGGGACGGGGTTGCCGGCACACGGCTTTGTGTTTCTTGATGTGTCTTGGGTGCTAGCCCTACCCCTCTATTTATATGTTGAGCCTTAGGGTCGAAACTTGGAGTAAAAGCCTCCACAAAGTCGGTTTCACCCGAAAGGCAAGAGTCATTCTCAGACTCCAGGGCCAGACGCCAGGGTTCCCGGCGTCTGGACCCAGACGCCAAGGACCCTGGCGTCTGGCCCCTGGACTCCGCAAAACTTCCTTTTGCGCTTTCCAAAAACCATGTGGGCTTTCCCCATTGGCCCAAATAAAGTGTTCTCGTACCCAAACATTTCGGGAAACATCCGGAACCCCTTCTGGTGATTTCCGGAACCCTTCCGGTGACCAAACACTATTACCCCATATATCAAACTTTATCTCCGGACCATTCTAGAGTTCCTCATCATGTCCGTGATCTCATCCCGGACTCTGAACAACATTTGGTCATCAACATACATAACTCATATAGTACTATATCGTCAACGAACGTTAAGCGTGCGGACCCCTACGGGTTCGAGAATTATGTAGACATGACCGAGACACCTCTCTGGTTAATAACCAACAGAGGGACCTGGATGCCCATATTGGCTCCTACATATTCTACGAAGATCTTTATCGGTCAGACCGCATAACAACATACGTTGTTCCCTTTGTCATCGGTATGTTACTTACCCGAGATTCGATCGTCGGTATCTCAATACCTAGTTCAATCTCGTTACCGGCAAGTCTCTTTACTCGTTCCATAATACATCATCCTACAACTAACTCATTAGTTGCAATGCTTGCAAGGCTTAGGTGATGTGCATTACCGAGAGGGCCCAAAGATACCTCTCCGACAATCGGAGTGACAAATCCTAATCTCGAAATACGCCAACCCAACAAGTACCTTCGGAGACACCTATAGAGCACCTTTATAATCACCCAGTTACGTTGTGACGTTTGGTAGCACACAAAGTGTTCCTCCGGTAAACGGGAGTTGCATAATCTCAAAGTCATAGGAACATGTATAAGTCATGAAGAAAGCAATAGCAACAAACTAAACGATCAAGTGCTAAGCTAATGGAATGGGTCAAGTCAATCACATCATTCTCCTAATGATGTGATCCCGTTAATCAAATGACAACTCATGTCTATGGTTAGGAAACATAACCTTCTTTGATCAACGAGCTATTCAAGTAGAGGCATACTAGTGATACTCTGTTTGTCTATGTATTCACACATGTATTATGTTTCCGATTAATACAATTCTAGCATGAATAATAAACATTTATCATGATATAAGGAAATAAATAATAACTTTATTATTGCCTATAGGGCATATTTCCTTCACTGCAGATATCTCGTCCTCAGGGCACACCGGATGAGCAAGACGTCGGGTTGGCATAGACCCTGGTTGCCCAGGGGGCGCCGGACATCGCTCAGGTCGGACCAACACTTAGAGAAGCACTGGCCCGGGGGGGGGGGGGGGGGGGGTTAAAATAAAGATGACCCTTGAGTCTGCAGAACCCAAGGGAAGGTGATAGGTTGTTAGTGCAAATGTAAAACCAAGGTTGGGCCTTGCTGGAGGAGTTTTAATCAAGGCGAACTGTCAAGGGGTTCCCATTATAACCCAACCGTGTAAGGAATGCAAAATCAAGGAACATAACACCGGTATGACAGAAACTAGGGCGGCAAGAGTGGAACAAAACACCAAGCATAAGGCCGAGCCTTCCACCCTTTACCAAGTATATAGATGCATTAATTAAATAAGAGATATTGTGATATCCCAACAAAATCCATGTTCCAACATGGAACAAGCTTCGTCTTCACTTGCAACTAACAACGCTATAAGAGGGGCTGAGCAAAGCGGTAACAGAGCCAAACAACGGTTTGCTAGGACAAGATGGGTTAGAGGCTTGACATAGAAATATGAGAGGCATGATAAAGCAAATGGTAGGTATCGCGGCATAGCAAAAGAGCGAGCAACTAGCAAGCAAAGATAGAAGTGATTTCGAGGGTATGATCATCTTGCCTGCAAAGTTCTCCAAGTTGACGAAAGCTTGATCTCCGTAAGCGTACTCAACGGGTACCTCGAATGCGAACTCGTCTCCTGGCTCTACCCAAGGCAAGAACACAAGCAAAGGAAACCACAATCAACCACGTGCAATGCGCAAGCAACATGATGCAAAACTTGGCATGATACACGGGATGTGATATGCAATGCATATGCAAGCTCCGGAAGGAAAATATTGAATCAGGCCTCAACTTGGCAAACCAAGTGCGCCGTTGGAAAGATGAGTTGATTTCGGTCGAAATCGATATAAAGATCACCGGAATCGGATGCACAGTTTGCAAAAGGCAAGCAAAACAATAATGGCACAATTCTGCGATTAACAGCACGATGCCCTCTAGAATGCAACAAGAAACTAAGCTACTGCACTCCAACATAGCAACAAAGAATATGACAGCGATCTACTCAAGATGCTTGACAAAAGATGAACACTGAGCTACGGCTAAAACACACAATAGCAGGTTCAAACAAGCATGGCAAAAGGGCAAAAGATAACAGCATCACAGACTTAGTGAAAATACTAACATGTCAGGAATTAACATCAGGAAGCAATGTTTAGAGCAAGATTACAACATGCTACAGGAACAGAACATAGCAAACAAAGGCATGGCATGAAACTACTCAAAGCATATAACAAAAGTTCCTTACTGACCATAAGCCAAAAAGGATCATAAGATGTGATGGCACCCATGTAAACATAGCAAGTTTCGTTAATAGATTCAGACTTAGCAGAAAACTGGACATGGCAAAAACAGAGTTATGAAGGCATGCTTGCAAGCTGGATGCACTCAACACAAGGCATTGCATGACAAGCTAAGCATACTACCAGCAATAAGACATGATCAAGAAGCTAACCATGGCAAGAACAATCTCATAGCATGCTTGGATCAACTACAACAACCTTGGCAATACTGATTAACACGTAAACAATCTCCCAGGAACATTTTATAGCAAAAGTAGAGCAAGACTGAGTCATGCTAGGGTACTCCATAAATGCAAATAGGGACATGGATGGATAGAGCACAACCATATGCTCAAATCATCCTTACTGAACATACTCAAAAGAAGCATGGATCTCTCTGTAGCAACATGAATACATGGCATAAAAATAACAGCAGGGAAATGACTTAGTGAAATTCTAAGTCCCTGAAATCAGCAATATCACGAGAGCTATTTTGGATGCATGTGCTAGTCACCACATTGATCACAAAAATACATGGCATACACCCCTATAAAGATGGCATGACATAGCCCAAAACACATGTAGATATCATGCCCATAGGAATCACACAATAATCATGGCAAAAATGACAAATGCTCATAAAATGCTAAGTAACAGGAACTAACATTTTATAGCACTCTTGCATCAACAATTTGGGCATCAAGATGGACTCAAACGAGAGTGGCACAATGGAACAAAATGAAGAGGACATCCAGATGAACATTTAGACAAATCATGCATGCAAAACGAAGCTATGGATGAGGAGTTATGATGCGATGAACATGAGCACAAAATGTCACAGACTTAGGGACTTAGCAGAAAAACAGGTGAGCGTAGAATAGTTAAAACGTGCATCGGGCGAAGATCTGGGGCTTGCTCACCCATGGGCTCGGCCAAGGTCGTGCAGAGGAGGAAGCGGGCCAGCTAGCTGGGCCGGAGGGATGCGGTGGCCCATGGGAGAACGAGCGAGGCCCGAGACGGCGCTCGTCCTCCTCCTCCCGCTCGAACAGGAGAGAGACGCCCATGGCAGGGGCGGCGGCGGCGCATAGGAACTCCGGCGAGGGCTGCGAAGGCCGGGGACGCGTGGGAGGCGCCGGAAACGGGTAGATCGGCGGTGGGGCATCCGGATCTGGAGCGGAGGTGACGTGCTCCGGCGATGGCGGGGCGGCGCACCTGCGAGAGAGGAGTTCATGGGTGAGATCTGGCCGGGGAGAGGAGAAGGGAGGCACGACAGGCGCGGTGTAGGAGCTTGCCGACGGCGGGGAGCTCGGCAGCGGGACGGCGGCCCAGGCGCACGGCGGCGGAGATGCCCGCGGGTGGCGGTGAAGGCGGCCGGCGAGGCGCGCTGCAGTGTGGCGGGGACGGGCGGCTCGGGCCCGGCACGGGTGCGGGCGGGTCTGCCGTGGGCCTCGCGGGCCGCGGCAGCAGAGGGCGGCGCTGGGACATGTGGCGCGCGACGATTGGGCGTGGGACAAGGCGAACATGTCCGGGCAGCGGGGATTTTTGTCCGGCGGCGCGAGGGGAAGAAGTCTAGGGTTCATCCGCGAATTTTCGGGGGAGATGCCTTTTTATAGGTAGAGGGAGCTAGGAGGCTCCAAATTGAGCACGGTTTTCGGCCACGCGATCATGATCGAACGACCGAGAGGATGGGGGGGGGGTTGTTGGGATTTGGGCCACTTCGGAGAGGTGTTGGGCTGCAACACACACGAGGCCTTTTCGGTTCCTCGGTTAACCATTGGAGTATCAAACGATGTCCAAATGGCACGAAACTTGACAGGCGGTCTACCGGTGGTAAACCAAGGCCGCTTGGCAAATCTCGGTCCAATCCGAGAATGTTTAACACCCACACATGAAAAGAGGCAAAAGGGGACACCGGAGGACATAGGAGCACCGAAATGCAAAACAGACAACGAGGAAAATGCTCGGATGCATGAGACGAACACGTATGCAAATGCGATGCACATGATGACATGATATGAAATGCATGACACGCAAACAAATGACATGGCAACGACAGCGAATAACTGGAAGACACCTGGCGCAACGATCTCGGGGCGTTACAACACTCCACCACTACGAGAGGATCTCGTCCCGAGATCTAGGATGGCACCGGAGGGAAAACGGAAGAGAAAGAGAAGAGGTAAAAACTAAGTTGCTTCTTTGACAAACGAGTGAAACAAAAGAACCTTGAAAGGTTAAAACATGTTCGAGAAAAGAATACAATGGAGATGAACAAAGTTGAAAACATTCCGTTAGAAAAGAGAAACAAGGAAGACCAAGTTCGGACAGCACTCCGGTTGAAAAGAGATGCAAGACTTGATAAGGCGAAAAGAACTAGAGCAGAGGACGCAACACTCCGGTAAAAAGGATAAGCACGAAAAGAACACGATCCTCACAACTTGAGATGATGAGAGAAAAGAGCAACATCATAATGCCTCCGGAACGAATGAGAGAATGGAATGGAATGAACGGAGGAGAAAACAATATCTTCTACCTCAAATGAGCTTGAAAAACATCTTTAGGAGAAGGGTCGAACGAAGTTGTTGGAAAAAACCACCAACGAAAAGTGTAAGCTTGTTGTGGACTTATGGAAACATCTCAAATTCTTGAGGTGAAATTCTGCCACTAACGAAACAATAGATTGGATTGATATCAACAAGGAAACGAGAATCTTATTCCACCGGGAGGATAAATGAAGAACTTGGATCATTTATAAGCACCATAAATAGCAACAATTCTTAGGAAAAGCTTTAGGTGAAATATAACCCAAAATAACTCCAATGAAGAGAATAATTGGTTGAAAATATGTCTTGAGCGAAGAGAAAATGATGGATTTAGATATGTCACTCTTGGAAACCTGTGAATCATGAAACACGAAGGGAAATTATCAACAATGACATAACACCACTTCAAAAGATAAGTTAGAAAGAGTTGCACTCCGGATTGCAAGATGAAGAATGCTGAAAAGAATCTTGATGAACGTTTCGAGAATGGATTAAGTCCTTGATGAACCATCATGTAGAACCTCCATGAAGAACTCCGGTAATAAAAGAATGATCAAATGAAAGGAAAGAGAAGTTGAAAACACAAGGTGAATCCTTGCAATGATTTAGATGAATCTTTGTGAAGATGAGAGCTTGGAACTCCGGGAAAAGAAAAGATGAAACAAATGAAACCGAGAATTTGATGAGCCTCCGGAATAAGGAATTGAGTTTACTCGATGAAACAAGAATAATAATTACATTATGCTTATCCTTCATCAATTTAAATTGATGACAAGCAACGGATTTGGCATACTACTTATTCTCGTAGAAAGGATTAAGATAGATATCGCGCCAATTTGGGAAGGTTTTCAACGATCCACCGGTAAGATTAAAACAACGAATAAATTGACATGATAACAAAGAAAAAGAAATCTTGAATGGACCACCGTAAGAATTGAATAAGAAAGTAGCAAAAGCACAAATCACCGAGAAAAATTGGAAAATGAATGAAGATACTTGCTAGGATTTAGATACAAGTGAACGAAGAGATTATCAACTGATTAGAGGATGTTTGAGCGATGCACCGGTAAGTTTTGAGAATAAGAGCTGAAAGCTGAGAATGAATAAACTCAAAATGATGGTCTTCGGAGAATCAAACTGAAAAAAAATCTTGAATTGCTCCGGATAGGTTAAAAGAATTCTCACAATCAAAACAATCCGACAACGGCATTATACCTTTTATAAACTACTAGGAAAAAAACTCCGTGATACTCAGCTTATTCACCCTGCCTCGTTACGCCTTATAAAAGAACTAGGAAAAAACATTTTTTTTTGTCCCCAGTGAAGATTTAACCTATTTAGTGGTGGTGAATCATACAGCAAGTTGGCTTTCATATTTAAAAACTGTTCGATTCCTATCTTGTGCTATATATGTATTCATGGCATTCGCGGCTGAAGCACAAATGTCATGGCAACGCAACGAACTGTGCTACAGAAAACGTGCTCGAGAAAGAGCTTATTATTATTCACGCTGCAGTCCCACATACACAATGAATTGCTGCTTCACATGTTCTGTGTTCAATCAATTCAGCAGCCTGACCTCTCAACAAACCTGACTTCACCGGGCACAATGGATTGGAAAGCCGACCACTTCATTCGGGGATTGTCAACTAGGGACGCCGCCGTCGGATCTTCAGGTAACCAAACTTGCCGGCGCCTGGAGACGACCCGTCGAAGACGATCGGTAGGTATCCCGTGGCCGCCTTGTACCTTTGCTGAATCTGAAAAAATGTCCAAGGGCAAAGTTATTGTCCCACCCACACAAAGTAAAAAACAACTGCAGCCCAATGGACCGCACGGTGCATTCCGAAACAGAATCGGTACTGCCAAAGTGCGACACAAGGGAGTAAACATTTGGGGGAAGCTACTAAATTGACCGTAGCTCGCAACATGGTGAAGCCATCAACATACTAGTATACGAACTTAATTACCTCGGCGATCTCTTCAGCGCTTTGGAGGCAGTTCTTCCCGATAACACAGACGGAGCCACCAGACCCTCCACCCGTAATCTTCGCACCGTACAGATTAGGACCTCCATTTTCCGGCGTCTTTCTGTGCTGCATTTCTTGCACTAGATTAACCAGCCTCTCTGTGCCGTCAGAACCAAGCCCGCATGCATTGTAGCTGTAGTGGCACTGCCAAGTGTCAACAATGGGATGTGAAAACAATGTCAGAATTATGGAACACAGTGAAGGGTTAATCCTAAAGTCCAGTGGGAAAAAAATGAGACAGAATCATCATTTTTGTGGACGAAACGTACATCGTAACAAAATAGGTGATTAGGAGATTCAAATTCACCTGGTACATAAGTTCTCCAAGGGCTGACAATTGCTCATCTGTATTAGCTGGCAATAATAGGTGATTAGAAGATACCTTTGGGAAGCTTCAACTATTTATCGCTCTATGCGACAAATAAGTCTTCTCAACTACACGAGCAATAATAAATGAGCTGGATTCATTGGACCGGAGCGCGTGCGGCCAAATTACGGTATTCTGGACAAATCTATTATATTTTCTAGTGGATAGAACCACAAAAATTTAGTATCACCTCGGATAAAAAAGAATCTTTTTAATGGTGAACGGATGAAAATTTGAAGAAACGTATCTTCTGTATCTATATATCTACATCTATACCCCTACTAATAAAATAAGGTATATTTCTTCAATTTTTTCATCCGTTCACCACCGAAAAGATTGTTTTTATTTGATATGGTACTAAATTTTTTTGCGTCCGTCTCTTAGAAAAGAGTAATGGTTTGTCCAGAATTTCGTATCTGTGTCACGTGCGCTCTGGCCCAGTGAAACCGGCCCACTTAATTTAGTACCCACGTAGTGGGAAAATACTATTTGCCACTCTGTGCGCCATATAGTCGTTGCTTCTCATAGGCCCCCAAGACTGGGCCGGCCCATTTTATTTTTTTTCTTTACTTATTTCCTGTTTATTTTTTCTTTTTCCCATTGATTTTTTTGTAAATACAAAATTTTCAGAAATTCTATTTTGGTTCAATTTCCGAAAACTTTTCAGAAATTTGAAACAAATACTTTTTTGAATTACTCTTTCGAACTTTATTTTTCTTGCTCCATAAGTTGTTCAAAATTTGAAAAATTATAGTTTTTTCTAAATTTGCTTGAGATTTAATAAAACAATTATATTTTAAAAATGTGCAAAATTCGAAAAATATTCATGTTTTACTTAAATATTCACAAATTGAAAAATATTGTTCGCGTTTGAAAAACCCATTTTCTAAAATTGTTCTGAATGTTGAAAATATGATCCTGTTTTCTTTAAATCATCAATTGAAAAAATATTAGTGATTTTATAAAAGTTTCATGTTTTCCAAAAAGTTTGTAAATTTCAAAAAATGTTCATGTTTCGTATTATCTCTCCTGTTGCAACGGACAGACATATGTGCTAGTTCTTATTAATAGGGGTATAGGGGGTATAGGTATAGATATAGATTAGTTGCATTGCTTGACAATCGTAATATTCTAGTGTTATACACTAAAATCACTAATTGAAGAGTACTCATTGTAAAAAATCACTCCCGTCTTTTTAGGTTACGACAAGTGGCGCACTGCATGAGCGTCACTTGTTGCAACCTAAGAGTTTTCCCTGTTTTGTAGATCCGTTTATTCAAAACGTTTTATCTTTTAAACCGTGTGTCCAAATCTCGAATCGTTTTCACAGTTGAATTTCTTGCATCGGGATCTTCAAAACTAGATTTCATGTTGATAGGTTTTGACAGAAAAAAATCACGAAAAATCAGACAAAAAACCGAACCGGAAGCATGGGTTTTTTCCCTTTCCGAAAGAGGCACGCCCGTCCCTCTCGTGAAATAACAACCGTGCCTCTCGCGAAAGCAAAACCGTGCCTTTTGCGGAAGAAAAATAAAAGAGAAAAGAATTTTCTTTCCATTTCCGAGGAGGCACGGCCGTGCCTCTCGCGAAAGCATAACCATGCCTCTCGCGGAAGCAAAACCGTGCGCCTCGTGAAGAAAAAAAAAGAAAACACGTGTTTTTTTCGTTTCCGAGAGGCACAGCCGTGCCTCTCCCGAAAGCACAACCGTGACTCTCGCGGAAGGAAAAAAATGTGTTTTTTTTCGCTTCAGAGTGGCACGGCCGTGACTCTCACAAAAGCACAACCGTGCGCTCATGGAAACAAAACCGTGACTCTCGCGGAAAAAAAAATAAAGAATGTATTTTTTTTCCCGTTTCCGAGAGGCACGGCCGTGACTCTCCCGAAAGCAAAATCGTGTCACTCGCGAAAGCAAAATCGTGACTCTCGCGAATAAAAAAATGCATCTTTCCACGCAAAAAAAATTCCCTGAAATTTCTTTTGGTCCAAAAGTTAAAGAAGACCCGTTAAACCCGAAAAAAGTTTATAAAACCGAAAACACGTGCGAAAAATGAAATAAAACAAAATTCGAAGGAAACACCCAGAGCAGGACACATGGCGGGCGGTTGAGAGCGCGTCAAGTGACGCTGATCGTTGTGAGGCTCCCAAATGAGCCCTAGTCAACTAGTTGCTCTCGTTGTACACACACAAAAGCGCCTAAGCTTTGGATTTTTTGTTTTTTTACTGCTCCCGGGATTTACCGCTGAAGTTTGCCTAAATATTTAGAGCGGGGCCCGCTATCCACCACCAACCTCTCGCTCTTTCCTTTTCTTCGTTCTTCCATAGAGACGAGATGAAGGCAGAGAGAAAGAGTGGCAGGCTATTCACTCCTCCACCGGTCCCTCTCTCATCTCTTCTCCCACACACACCACATCCCACTTCCCTCGCTCGAGCTCCCTGCCGACTTCAGCAACCTGCAGCGGTCATCCCTGCTCCAGAGCTTGTCACCACCTGAACCCCTGGTCGTCGTCCGCTGGTGCTTCCGGAGGAAACGACTCCTTGGACCTTGGACCTCGCCCTTCTTTCAATTCCATCCTTCCTTCATATGGACTCATACTAGCCTGAACTGTACCTGCTGCAATCATTTAAGCGACTTGGCGCTCGATCTCGTCCTTTTGCTGAGGTGAGTATCGATACAGTCGAGAGTTAGGAGGGTTGTGCCCTGTTTCTAATGTAATGGCATGATCGTACACTCGATGAGGAGGCAATCCAATAGGTGTAGCACATCTTGGAACTCATTCAGAACAGCAGCGAGTTCCTCTGCAGTGGAAACATGGCTGTTTTTGTCTTTACAGTGGAAGGATCAATGACAGCCATTGCCCAAATACCATTACCAGCCAATGCACGATCTAACTGCTCAACAGAAATGGCCTGCAATTTCACCTCCTGTGAAGACTAAACGCCTTGCAGAGTAATAACCTCCCCACTTTTTTGCAGATTGTATGGATGTACAAATCCAATCACACGTCATTGGGTTGTGGCCTTTCAGCCAATCCACACCTAGCACTGCATCATAAGCTCCTAATTGCAAAATTCTCATCGGAGTATTAAAAGTATGGCCTTCTGCCCACCAACTCACACTCTGCACTTGATACTGAGAATGCATCACTTGACCATTGGCAACTGTCACTTCAACTGAAGGAGCTGACAGAAGAGCCAAAGAGGCACGACTAGCAAAGTTTACATACACAAAACTGTGACTACTTCCAGAATCAATAAGAGCCAGCATAACTTGATTGGCAACCAATGCTCCAATACAAATGGTTTCATTGTTATCAGCTCCAGAGACTGCATGACTGGAAAGTTGACATCACTCCAGTGTTTCAGGTTCAGTCAACAGCTCTAAGGCCTGTACTGCATATTCAGTTAAGATTTCTCCATCTTCTCCCAACTGAATTGTCAAAAGCTACGTTGGTTTTTTTACGTTGATGTTCCTTGCTGTATTTATCACCACAGCGCTAGCAAAGCCCATTGGCACGCCTGAAATCATGCAATTGCCTCTCACGCCCAAAATCATCAGTGGCTTTCTTCAAGCCTTGAGTTGAGATACCAGGGGAACTGCAGCTGAACTCGTTTCCTGAGGAACTTGACTCTGAAACCGTGGCCTAGGTCTCTGTAACTCCAGCTCTTCTTCCCGAATCTTCGCCAAACACACTGCTCTAGTGACATTGGTTGGAGCTTGTAAGCGAACTGCAGCTCGAACCTCATCCTTGAGTCCCACTAGCAATTAGGAAATGAAAAAATTGGAGTTCAGCGAAGGGTCCAATGCAATCAGATGATACATGGCTGTTTCGAAAGCAGAATTGTACTCCGTGATAGATCCCTGTTGCTTCAGCAGTAAACTCATTCCAATCCCATGAACGACAACGGCGTTTGAAATCCTGCCACCAGTGGCAGCGTGGCCATCTGAGTACAGCGTCGCCATCGAGGCCCACTGCTTGGGTGGAGTTTGGTTCATCTTAAAGTAAGTAAACGCCAATCCATCTAGAAATTAGGATTTTCATGCGTGAAACGAGGGAAATTATGCTTAAGCGGCTTGACGTACTGATCTTGATCTCGTGGTGCCGTTGCAAACTCCCGACGCTGCTCTGGGACCTGCTCGTGCGTGTGCCTGAACTCCTGACACGGCGTCGGCGCCCGGCAGAAGAAAGAAAGTTACGATTTCCTAATTGGAGTTTCCTGCGTCCACCATCGGCTACCCGAAAGACATTGTTAGGGATCTTGTTGTCACCATCCATGGCCCAGCTAAAGGAACAACATGGTTCACGACCGTGCGTTATCAGGGGAACATTGTTAAGGAAAACATTGTTACCGATCTTGCATTGCAAACAGAAAACATTGTTACTGACCTTGCATTGCGAACAGAAAACATTATTACCGACCTTGGCTTGCGAACAGAAAACATTGTGACGAAAACATTGTTATGGACCCAGCTTACTTACATAAGTCTGGTTGTAAAACAATGTAAGAATCAAAGACAGAACCGGGACAAGCATCAACAAGGGAACATTTGGATTACGTAAAACATTGTTACCGACGTTGGTTTGCGAACAGAAAACATTGTTCCGGCGCCCGGCGAAAGATTGCGAACTGGTGGCTGCGCAATAGGTGAGGGTGGTGCAGTAGTGACGGCTGCAAACACCACAGGAACTGGTGCCTGAACTCCATTCATTTCATCAGTTCTGAACTAAAACCACGACACTTACTATGGATCGAAAGGAGTAGCCTTTGCAGTGTACTGTATCAGTATTTAAACAGCATCCGCAGCCGCACAGTGCGCTCAGGACCACTTGGCAGCCACACCAGCACAGCGCCAGCTGGAAAATGGAACACAGGGACCACCTGTAAGCTGTCCGTGGACGCTACTGAACCTGACGGTAGTGGAGACGTGACACTGGACCTCGCCCTTCTTTCAGTTCCATCTCCGGCTCGGACTGACTCTGAGGACGAATGGAGCGGCAACTCCAATGGCCAGGTGACCCTTTTTTCTCTCTCTTCTAATTGCACTCTCAACTTGGCTCATCACCACTCCAACCCTAAATGCCCCTTCCACTATGCTGCAACTTGATTGTGTGCTAGGTATGGTTGTGAATCAAAATCTTAGCGTGGCCGCTGAAATCTCGGTGTGGCGGTCTTGCTGAATATTTGATTAGATACACTGCTGGTTGGAGGAACTATTGAGCTAAACTATGTACAGAGTGATTTTGGATTGATTATGCATTTGGATACTCACAGGGTTTACTGAATTAAACTTGCCCCTTTTCCCTAGTTATGCTAGTGTACAAACATGAGCAATCCTCACTGAGTATTTGACAGATCAGCTATCTTTCCATTCCATGATGATAATGATTGTATCATATGGGTTTGCTCAATCTTTCTTAGGAAAGATGACATATCCTAGAGAAGAGATCAAGTGACAATTAGAAAAATTCTTGGTACATAGGACTGATATGAACTTCTTTTCTACTAGGATAAAAAAATAGCATGCTTTATTTATCTAAGAAATAACTCTATGTTAAACTGATACTCATTTTTCACACAAATTTACATTTTATGAATAGTTTCTTTGCACTAAATACAATGTAGAACGTTTAATTTCTGTGTAGAGATAAGCCCACATTTTTATGTGCACATGACAAAACAAGATGCACTAGTAGAAAAAGGGCCATTTGTCTCGGTTCGTAAGGGCCTTTTGTCCCGGTTTGGGAACCGGGACTAAAAGGTCGTTACTAATGCCCTTGGCCTTTAGTCCCGGTTCTTACACGAACCGGGACAAATGGGCCTCCACGTAGCCGGTGCGGCGAGCCCAGGTAGGAGGCCCTTTGGTCCCAGTTGGTGGCATCAACCAGGACCAATATGCATCCACATGTCAGTTGTTCAGGGGCTAGGTTTTTTGTTTTTTTTTTCTGAAGGGGGGGGGGGGGATTTGAGGGTTTTGTATGGTTAATTAAGGTGTTTCATATATTGTGTTAGGTAGCTAATTAATTAATAGAGAGAAGTGTCCTCTCTTATCTCCGTGCTTGGTCGACACTACGTACTATACGTGTAGAGAGCACTCGGCACGCTAGCTAGTAAGCAAAAATGAAGGAAACAGAAGATCGTCATGAACATATGCATACGGAGAGAAGTGATATCGACCTCTCCTTCTCCGAGAGATTGGTCGAACAACAAGTTTTCGTATAGCTATCCGACGCTACTGGCTACATATATACAATATAAGATCTCTTACAATATAATCCCCTCATTATATATGAACACAGGGTCCACATAGTATTCTCCGTCTTTATCGATCACGTGGTCAAGAAAGAATGCCGCCAATCCCTCTTGAATTCCTCGCATGCAATCTGGTGCTAGGAGTTCATCCCGCATTCGAAACATCTAATTTGAAGAAGGGGGTCAATACATATATATGAATGAATGAAACTCAACACAAAAGATGGTAAATAAAGTTAAATTCTGAATATTATTGCTTACACACTTCATATTGTTTTTTAGTGTAGCCCCGCTCACGGGTCGTGTGGCGGATGGACTCGCAAATGTAATATCCACAGTAATTATTCCCGGCTTCCTGCCACAACCACTTTACAAGAAATAGAGGTCAATCAAACTGATAAGCAAGCATGCTAAAATGGTATTGATGAAACTAGCACTTGAATCACTAGGAGATGCGCGGAACATGCTAGTAGTACTTTTGGGTGTTTAAATCCCAGCTTCTTCGGAAGTCCCGGAGCTTTGGAGGTGAATTTTTTCGAAACCCTGCCAGACAAAGAAAACAATTACTTGATATCAGGAAGTGAATAAAGTTGTCAATATGGTGCGATAATGATCGGTTTAACTTACTTCTCAAGAATTTCAGTCATGTCCGCATACTCCTTGGGATCTTTTCGTCTCGAGTCTAAGACGGTTACTAGTCCCTGCTCAAGCTTAATCTCTAGGAGAATATAGTGGAAGCTACGCACACATGCATAACTCATCAATTACATTACTATAACCTCGACTAATAAGGGAAACCGAATATGCACAAGAAAGTAACACTCACTTGAAGTTGTAAGGAAAGAGTATTATACCTTTGTTTTTATTTAATACCAACGATCGTAGCAAGTTGGCCTTGGTATCTTTTTTCTGAAATTCAACCGAATATGCATCTATGATATTTGGGTTAATGAACCCAATATCACCGATTTGTCTTTTCTTCAGTTCGGCGATCTTCAATCCGCATAATATAGTGAGGATAATTATAAATACATGCAATGAAAGAGCTGACCTATATATAGAGACTTAATGACAGAAGTAGTAATTACAGACAGTAACAAGTGACCGTTAATTTATCGAGGGCCCTCTGATTGAAAAACTGGAAGAACTCCTCAAATGGAACATTCAACAGATCAGTTCCAACGAGATCATGCTCCTCTTTAACTCTCAGCGTCAAAGTATTCCTCCCCCAGACTCTCTGCAGGTTTTCATGTACCAATCATGGAATCTTCGCATCATCGTTGTTAGAGACCTTTCATCTTTGACGAGAGGCTTCCCGTACTCGTATTTGCGTTCTTCCACCTCCAAGAATTCATAATGTACATCGTCGGGAAGGTAATCATCAAGATTGTTATAACTGATCACCATCCTCGAATCGTTAGCGACGGTATCGCTAGACACCTTGAGCGGGGGGAACGATTGGTTCGCTTGTTCGCCTAGCTGGGAATTTTTTCCCAGCTCGTAGTTCCGCTAACCTTTGATCACTGACAGTACTTCCCGACCGCTCCGCTTTGATAAATGACCTTTCAATAATGCGCTCATAGTTGCCTTTCGGCGGAGACTTTGGTGGTTTCTTCAGGGCTTCCATAGTGCACTTCGCTTTCACCGGATCTACCTTCTCCTCCGGAGGTGGATGTTTCTTTGCTTTCACCCCTTCAAAGAAGTTTCTCACTTCGTCTCGCACGATCTTCTCGTTTTCCTCTGGGTTCATCTCGTATGGTAACTTCTCTGTGTTGGGGAACGTAGTAATTTCAAAAATTTCCTACGCACACGCAAGATCATGGTGATGCATAGCAACAAGAGGGGAGAGTGTTGTCTACGTACCCTTGTAGACCGGAAGCGGAAGCGTTATAACAACGCGGATGATGTAGTCGTACGTCTTCACGGCCCGACCGATCAAGCACCGAAACTATGGCACCTCCGAGTTCTAGCACACGTTCAGATCGATGACGATCCCCGAACTCCGATCCAGCAGAATGTCGGCGAAAAGTTCCGTCAGCATGACGGCGTGGTGATGATCTTGATGTTCTACCGTCACAGGGCTTCGCCTAAGCACCGCTACAATATTATCGAGGATTATGGTGGAGGGGGGCACCGCACACGGCTAAGAGATCAATGATCAATTGTTGTGTCTATGGGGTGGCCCCTGCCCCGTATATAAAGGAGCAAGGGAGGGAGGCGGCCGGCCTAGGAGGATGGCGCGCCAAGGGGGGAGTCCTACTCCCACCGGGAGTAGGACTCCTTTCCTTGTTGGAGTAGGATTGAAGGAAAGAGGAGGAGAGGGAGAAGGGAAAGGGGGCTGCACCCCTTGTCCAATTCGGACCAGAGGGGGGGGGGCGCAGGCCTCCTTCCTTTTGGCCTATCTTCTCTATTCCCGTATGGCCCAATAAGGCCCATATACTCCCCGGCGAATTCCCGTAACTCTCCGGTACTCCGAAAAATACCCGAATCACTCGGAACCTTTCCGAAGTCCGAATATAGTCGTCCAATATATCGATCTTTACGTCTCGACCATTTCGAGACTCCTCGTCATGTCCCTGATCTTATCCGGGACTCCGAACTCCTTCGGTACATCAAAACATATAAACTCATAATATAACTGTCATCGAAATCTTAAGCGTGCGGACCCTACGGGTTCGAGAACAATGTAGACATGACCGAGACACGTCTCCGGTCAATAACCAATAGCGGAACCTGGATGCTCATATTGGCTCCCACATATTCTACGAAGATATTTATCGGTCAGACCGCATAACAACATACGTTGTTCCCTTTGTCATCGGTATGTTACTTGCCCAAGATTCGATCGTCGGTATCTCAATTCCTAGTTCAATCTCGTTACCGGCAAGTCTCTTTACTAGTTCCGTAATACATCATCCTGCAACTAACTCATTAGTTGCAATGCTTGCAAGGCTTAAGTGATGTGCATTACCGAGAGGGCCCAGAGATACCTCTCCGACAATTGGAGTGACAAATCCTAATCTCGAGATACGCCAACCCAACAAGTACCTTCGGAGACACCTGTAGAGCACCTTTATAATCACCCAGTTACGTTGTGACGTTTGGTAGCACACAAAGTGTTCCTCCGGTAAACGAGAGTTGCATAATCTCATAGTCATAGGAATATGTATAAGTCATGAAGAAAGCAATAGCAACAAACTAAACGATCAAGTGCTATGCTAACGGAATGGGTCAAGTCAATCACATCATTCTCCTAATGATGTGATCCCGTTTATCAAATGACAACTCATGTCTATGGTTAGGAAACATAACCATCTTTGATCAACGAGCTAGTCAAGTAGAGGCATACTAGTGACACTCTGTTTGTTTATGTATTCACACATGTATTATGTTTCCGGTTAATACAATTCTAGCATGAATAATAAAC
Source organism: Triticum urartu (assembly GCF_003073215.2). Taxonomy (NCBI): domain Eukaryota; kingdom Viridiplantae; phylum Streptophyta; class Magnoliopsida; order Poales; family Poaceae; genus Triticum; species Triticum urartu. The sequence continues at coordinate 600,784,567 of NC_053028.1, forward strand.
ATTTATCATGATATAAGGAAATAAATAATAACTTTATAATTGCCTCTAGGGCATATTTCCTTAGTCTCCCACTTGCACTAGAGTCAATAATCTAGTTCACATCACCATGTGATTTAATACCAATAGTTCACATTACCATGTGATTAACACCCATAGTTCACATCGACATGTGACCAACACCCAAAGAGTTTACTAGAGTCAATAATCTAGTTCACATCACTATATGATTAACACCCAAAGAGTACTAAGGTGTGATCATGTTTTGCTTGTGAGAGAAGTTTAGTCAATGGGTCTGCCACATTCAGATCCGTACGTATTTTGCAAATTTCTATGTCAACAATGCTCTGCATGGAGCTACTCTAGCTAATTGCTCCCACTTTCAATATGTATCCAGATTGAGACTTCGAGTCATCTGGATCAGTGTCAAAACTTGCATCGACGTAACCCTTTACGACGAACCTTTTGTCACCTCCATAATCGAGAAACATATCCTTATTCCACTAAGGATAATTTTGACCAATGTCCAGTGATCTACTCCTAGATCACTATTGTACTCCCTTGCCAAACTCAAGGCAGGGTATACAATAGGTCTGGTACACAGCATGGCATACTTTATAGAACCTATGGCCAAGGCATAGGGAATGACTTTCATTCTCTCTCTATCTTCTGTCGTGGTCGGGTTTTGAGTCTTACTCAACTTCACACCTTGTAACACAGGCAAGAACTCCTTTTTGACTGTTCCATTTTGAACTACTTCAAAATCTTGTCAAGGTATGTACTCATTGAAAAACTTATCAAGCATCTTGATCTATCTCTATAGATCTTGATGCTCAATATGTAAGCAGCTTCACCGAGGTCTTTCTTTGAAAAACTCCTTTCAAACATTCCTTTATGCTTTGTAGAATAATTCTACATTATCTCCGATCAACAATATGTCATTCACATATACTTATCAGAAATGCTGTAATGCTCCCACTCACTTTCTTGTAAATACAGGCTTCACTGCAAGTCTGCATAAAACTATATACTTTGATCAACTTATCAAAGCGTATATTCCAACTCCGAGATGCTTGCACCAGTCCATAGATGGATCGCTGGAGCTTGCATATTTTGTTAGTACCTTTAGGATTGACAAAACCTTCTGGTTGCATCATATACAACTCTTGTTTAATAAATCCATTAAGGAATGTAGTTTTGTTTATCCATTTGCCAGATTTATAAAATGCGGCAATTGCTAACATGATTCGGACAGACTTAAGCATAGATACGAGTGAGAAACTCTCATCGTAGTCAACACCTTGAACTTGTCGAAAACCTTTTTGCGACAATTCTAGCTTTGTAGATAGTAACACTACTACCAGCGTCCGTCTTCCTCTTGAAGATCCATTTAATCTCAATGGTTCACCGATCAATGGGCAAGTCAATCAAAGTCCATACTTTGTTCTCATACATGGATCTCATCTCAGATTCCATGGCCTCAAGCCATTTCGCGGAATCTGGGCTCATCATCGCTTACTCATAGTTTGTAGGTTCGTCATGGTCAAGTAACATGACCTCCAGAACAGGATTACCGTACCACTCTGGTGCGGATCTCACTCTGGTTTACCTACGAGGTTCGATAGTAACTTGATCTGAAGTTACATGATCATCGTCATTAGCTTCCTCACTAATTGGTGTAGTAGTCACAGGAACAGATTCTGTGATGAACTACTTTCCAATAAGGGAGCAGGTACAGTTACCTCATCAAGTTCTACTTTTCTCCCACTCACTTCTTTCGAGAGAAACTCCTTCTCTAGAAAGGATCCATTCTCAGCAATGAATATCTTGCCTTCGGATCTGTGATAGAAGGTGTACCCAACATTTTCTTTTGGGTATCCTATGAAGACGCACTTCTCTGATTTGGGTTTGAGCTTATCAGGTTGAAACTTTTTCACATAAGCATTGCAACCTCAAACTTTAAGAAACGACAACTTAGGTTTCTTGCCAAACCATAGTTCATATGGTGTCGTCTCAACGGATTTAGATGGTGCCCTATTTAACGTGAATGTAGCTGTCTCTAATGCATAACCTCAAAACTATAGTGGTTAATCGGTAAGAAACATCATAGATTGCACTATATCCAATAATAGTACGGTTATGACGTTCGGACACACCATTATGCTGTGGTGTTCCAGGTGGCACGATTTTGTGAAACTATTCCACATTCTTTTAATTGAAGACCAAACTCGTAACTCAAATATTTGTCTCTGCGATCAGATCGTAGCAACTTTATTTTCTTGTCACGATGATTTTCCACTTCACTCTGAAGTTTTTGAACTTTTCAAATGTTTCAGACTTATGTTTCATCAAGTAGATATACCCATATCTGCTCAAATCATCTGTGAAGGTCAGAAAATAATGATACCCGCCGCGAGCCTCAACATTCATCGGATTGCATACTTCAGTATGTATTATTTCCAATAAGTCAGTTGCTTGCTCCATTGTTGCGGAGAATGGAGTCTTAGTCATCTTGCCCATGAGGCACGGTTCGCAAGCATCAACTGATTCATAATCAAGTGATTCCAAAAGCCCATCAGCATGGATTTTCTTCATGCGCTTTACACCAATATGACCTAAACGGCAGTGCCACAAATAAGCTGCACTATCATTATTAACTTTGCATCTTTTGGCTTCAATATTATGAGAATGTGTATCACCACAATCGAGATCCAACAAACCATTTTCATTGGGTGTATGACCATAGAAGGTTTTATTCATGTAAGTAGAACAAAAATTTATTCTCTTACTTAAATGAATAATTGTATTGCAATAAACATGATCAAATCATATTCATGCTCAACGCAAACACCAAATAACACTTATTTAGGTTCAACACTAATTCCGAAAGTATAGGGAGTGTGCGATGATGATCATATCAATCTTGGAACCATTTCCAACACACATTGTCACTTCACCCTTAACTAGTCTCTGTTCATTCTGCAACTCCCGTTTCGAGTTACTACTCTTAGCAACTGAACCAGTATCAAATACCAAGGGGTTGCTACGAACACTAGTAAAATACACATCAATAATCTGTATATCAAATATACCTTTGTTCACTTTGCCATCCTTCTTATCCGCCAAATACTTGGGGCAGTTCCGCTTCTAGTGACCAGTCCCTTTGCAGTAGAAGCACTTAGTCTCAGGCTTAGGACCAGACTTGGGCTTCTTCACTTGAGCAGCAACTTGCTTGTCGTTCTTCTTGAAGTTCCCTTTTCTTTCCCTTTGCCCTTTTCTTGAAACTAGTGGTCTTGTTAATCATCAACACTTGATGCTCTTTATTGATTTCTACCTTCATCGATTTCATCATCATGAAAAGCTCAGGAATCGTTTTCATCATCCCTTACATACTATAGTTCATTACGAAGTTCTACTAACTTGGTGATGGTGACTAGAGAATTCTTTCAATCACTATTTTATCTGGAAGATTAACTCCCACTTGATTCAAGCGATTGTAGTACCCAGAAAATCTGAACACATGCTCACTGCTTGAGCTATTCTCCTCCATCTTTTAGCTATAGAACTTGTTGGAGACTTCATATCTCTCAACTCGGGTATTTGCTTGAAATATTAACTTCAACTCCTGGAACATCCATATGATCCATGACGTTCAAAACGTCTTTGAAGTCCCGATTCTAAGCCGTTTAAGCATGGTGCACTAAACTATCAAGTAGTCATCATATTGAGCTAGCCAAACGTTCATAACGTCTGCATCTGCTCCTGCAATAGGTCTGTCACCTAGCGGTGCATTAAGGACATAATTCTTCTGTGCAGCAATGAGGATAATCCTCAGATCACGGATCCAATCCGCGTCATTGCTACTAACATTTTCCAACTTAATTTTCTCTAGGAACATATCAAAAATAAAACAGGGGAGCTAAACGCGAGCTATTGATCTACAACATAGATATGCTAATACTACCAGGACTAAGTTCATGATAAATTTAAGTTCAATTAATCATATTACTTAAGAACTCCCACTTAGAAAGACATCCCTCTAATCTTCTAAGTGATCATGTGATCCAAATCAACTAAACCATAACCGATCATCACGTGAAATGGAGTAGTTTTCAATGGTGAACATCACTATGTTGATCATATCTACTATATGATTCACGCTCGACCTTTCGGTCTCAGTGTTCCGAGGCCATATCTGCATATGCTAGGCTCGTCAAGTTTAACCTGAGTATTCTGCGTGTGCAAAACTGGCTTGCACCCGTTGTAGATGGACGTAGAGCTTATCACACCCGATCATCACGTGGTGTCTGGGCACGGCGAACTTTGGCAACGGTGCATACTCAGGGAAAACACTTTTATCTTGAAATTTAGTGAGAGATCATCTTATAATGCTACCGTCAATCAAAGCAAGATAAGATGCATAAAAGATAAACATCACATGCAATCAATATAAGTGATATGATATGGCCATCATCATCTTGTGGTTGTGATCTCCATCTCCGAAGCACCATCATGATCACCATCGTCACCGGCGCGACACCTTGATCACCATCGTAGCATCGTTGTCGTCTCGCCAATCTTATGCTTCCACGACTATCGCTACCACTTAGTGATAAAGTAAAGCATTACAGCGCAATTGCATTGCATACAATAAAGCGACAACCATATGGATCTGTTGGGGAACGTAGCAATAATTCAAAATTTTCCTACGTGTCACCAAGATCAATCTATGAAGTCATCTAGCAACGAGGGAGGAGTGGATCTACATACCCTTGTAGATCGCGCGCGGAAGCTTTCAAGAGAACGGGGTTGATGGACTCGTACTCGTCGTGATTCAAATCACCGATGATCCTAGCGCCGAACGGACGGCACCTCTGCGTTCAACACACGTACGGAACGGAGACGTCTCCCATGCCTTGATCCAGCAAGGAGGAGGGAGAGGTTGATGGAGATCCAGCAGCACGACGGCGTGGTGGAAGTAGCGGGATTCCAACAGGGCTTCGCTAAGCGCTGCGGGAGGAGGGAGATGTGTCACGGGAGGGAGAGGGAGGCGCCAGGCCTTGGCTATAGTTGCTCCTCCTTTTCCCCACTATATATAGGGCCAAGGGAGAGGGGGGAGGCGCAGCCCTTGCCCCTTCCTCCAAGGAAGGGTGCGGCCAAGGGGGGGAGGAGTCCATCCTCCCCAAGGCACCTCGGAGGTGCCTTCCCCTTTTAGGACTCTCCCCTTTTTCTCTTCTCTTGGCGCATGGGCCTCTTGGGGCTGGTGCCCTTGGCCCATGTAGGCCAAGGCGCACCCCCTACAGCCCATGTGGCCCCTCGGGGCAGGTGGCCCCACCCGGTGGACCCCCGGGACCCTTCCGGTGGTCCCGGTACAATACCGGTGACCCCGAAACTTGTCCCGATGGCCGAAATAGCACTTCCTATATATAATTCTTTACCTCCGGACCATTCCGGAACTCCTCGCGACATCCGGGATCTCATCCGGGACTTCGAACAACTTTCGGGTTACCGCATACTAATATCTCTATAACCCTAGCGTCACCGAACCTTAAGTGTGTAGACCCTACGGGTTCGGGAGACATGTAGACATGACCGAGACGACTCTCCGGTCAATAACCAACAGCGGGATCTGGATACCCATGTTGGCTCCCACATGTTCCACGATGATCTCATCGGATGAACCACGATGTCAAGGACTTAATCAATCCCGTATACAATTCCCTTTGTCTAGCGGTATTGTACTTGCCCGAGATTCGATCGTCGGTATCCCTGTACCTTGTTCAATCTCGTTACCGGCAAGTCTCTTTACTCGTTCCGTAACACATCATCCTGTGATCAACTCCTTGATCACATTGTGCACATTATGATGATGTCCTACCGAGTGGGCCCAGAGATACCTCTCCGCTTACACGGAGTGACAAATCCCAGTCTCGATTCGTGCCAACCCAACAGACACTTTCGGAGATACCTGTAGTGTACCTTTATAGCCACCCAGTTACGTTGTGACGTTTGGCACACCCAAAGCACTCCTACTATATCCGGGAGTTGCACAATCTCATGGTCTAAGGAAATGATACTTGACATTAGAAAAGCTTTAGCATATGAACTACACGATCTTTGTGCTAGGCTTAGGATTGGGTCTTGTCCATCACATCATTCTCCTAATGATGTGATCCCGTTATCAACGACATCCAATGTCCATGGTCAGGAAACCGTAACCATATATTGATCAACGAGCTAGTCAACTAGAGGCTTACTAGGGACATGGTGTTGTCTATGTATCCACACATGTATCTGAGTTTCCCATCAATACAATTCTAGCATGGATAATAAACGATTATCATGAACAAGGAAATATAATAATAACTAATTTATTATTGCTTCTAGGGCATATTTCCAACAGGATCCTGCCAGTTGCCGATAACTCGGTTACAAAACATGATCATCTCATACAATAAAATTTAGCATCATGTCTTGACCATATCACATCACAACATGCCCTGCAAAAACAAGTTAGACGTCCTCTACTTTGTTGTTGCAAGTTTTACGTGGCTGCTACGGGCTGAGCAAGAACCGTTCTTACCTACGCATCAAAACCACAATGATAGTTTTTCAAGATGGTGCTGTTTTAACCTTCGCAAGGACCGGGCGTAGCCACACTCGGTTCAACTAAAGTTGGAGAAACTGACACCCGCCAGCCACCTGTGTGCATAGCATGGCGGTAAACCAGTCTCGCGTAAGCGTACGTGTAATGTCGGTCCGGGCCGCTTCATCCAACAATACCGCCGAACCAAAGTGTGACATGCTGGTAAGCAGTATGACTTATATCGCCCACAACTCACTTGTGTTCTACTCGTGCATATTACATCAACGCATAAAACCTAGGCTCTGATACCACTGTTGGGGAACGTAGTAATTTCAAAAATTTCCTACGCACACGCAAGATCATGGTGATGCATAGCAATGAGAGGGGAGAGTGTTGTCTACGTACCCTCGTGGGCCGGAAGCGGAAGCGTTATAACAACGCGGTTGATGTAGTCGTACGTCTTCACGGCCCGACCAATCAAGCACCGAAACTACGTCACCTCCGAGTTCTAGTACACGTTCAGCTCGATGACGATCCCCGGACTCCGATCCAGCAGAATGTCGGGGAAGAGTTCCGTCAGCACGACGGCGTGGTGATGATCTTGATGTTCTACCATCGCAGGGCTTCGCCTAAGCACCGCTACAATATTATCGAGGATTATGGTGGAGGGGGGCACCGCACACGGCTAAGAGATCAATGATCAATTGTTGTGTCTATGGGGTGCCCCCTGCCCCCGTATATAAAGGAGCAAGGGAGGGAGGCGGCCGGCCTAGGAGGAGGGCGCGCCAAGGGGGGAGTCCTACTCCCACCGGGAGTAGGACTCCTCCTTTCCTTGTTGGAGTAGGAGTGAAGGAAAGAGGAGGAGAGGGAGAAGGGAAAGGGGGTTGCACCCCTTGTCCAATTCGGACCAGAGGGGGGGGGGGGCGCAGGCCTCCTTCCTTTTGGCCTATCTCCTCTATTCCCGTATGGCCCAATAAGGCCCATATACTCCCCGGCGAATTCCCATAACTCTCCGGTACTCCGAAAAATACCCGAATCACTCGGAACCTTTCCGAAGTCCGAATATAGTCGTCCAATATATCGATCTTTACGTCTCGACCATTTCGAGACTCCTCGTCATGTCCCCGATCTTATCCGGGACTCCGAACTCCTTCGGTACATCAAAACATATAAACTCATAATATAAATGTCATCGAAACCTTAAGCGTGCGGACCCTACGAGTTTGAGAACAATGTAGACATGACCGAAACACGTCTCCGGTCAATAACCAATAGCGGAACCTGGATGCTCATATTGGCTCCCACATATTCTACGAAGATCTTTATCGGTCAGACTGCATAACAACATACGTTGTTCCCTTTGTCATCGGTATGTTACTTTCCCGAGATTCGATCGTCGGTATCTCAATTCCTAGTTCAATCTCGTTACCGGCAAGTCTCTTTACTAGTTCCGTAATACATCATCCTGCAACTAACTCATTAGTTGCAATGCTTGCAAGGCTTAAGTGATGTGCATTACCGAGAGGGCCCAGAGATACCTCTTCGACAATCGGAGTGACAAATCCTAATCTCGAAATACACCAACCCAACAAGTACCTTCGGAGACACCTGTAGAGCACCTTTATAATCACCCAGTTACGTTGTGACGTTTGGTAGTACACAAAGTGTTCCTCCGGTAAACGGGAGTTGCATACTCTCATATCATAGGAATATGTATAAGTCATGAAGAAAGCAATAGCAACAAACTAAACGATCAAGTGCTATGCTAACGGAATGGGTCAAGTCAATCACATCATTCTCCTAATGATGTGATCCTGTTAATCAAATGACAACTCATGTCTATGGTTAGGAAACATAACCATCTTTGATCAACGAGCTAGTCAAGTAGAGGCATACTAGTGACACTCTGTTTGTCTATGTATTCACACATGTATTATGTTTCCGATTAATACAATTCTAGCATGAATAATAAACATTTATCATGATATAAGGAAATAAATAATAACTTTATTATTGCCTCTAGGGCATATTTCCTTCACTCTGGAGTCTTTAGAGAAGGACCGAATCTGTATTGCCGCCCGCCTCTAGATGTACTGCTAGACGCCGGAGCAGACGGAGCGGCTGTGACTGTCTTCTTTCCTTGCTTACGAGGAGGAGGACTCACTACAAGAAATACGTCAGCTTGTGACCCTCACTATTAGCCACTGAAAGGTCATTGTTTTTCATTTGCGACCTTTTTTTGACCAAAAACATAAGGTCAAAAGCTGGCGGTCGTACACTGAAATTAACGACCTTATGTAAAAGGTCGTTGGTTCTTCGACCAAAATTTTGGTCACTATCAGCCTCCCCAGACCACGTAGGCATCCAGCGTGGCAAGTTGATGTGGCACAAGAATCAGCCCGGTCCAATTCAGTTTTCTACATGGGCCTAGCCCAACAATTCGGCCTTTTTAATGTATTTTTTCTTGTGCTTTTATTAGCTACATGGGTCTGGCCCAACAATTCAGCCTTATTGATTTCTTTGCGTAGCCCTTTTAACAGTAGATTTTCTTTTTGATCATGTATTTTTCTGGGCCATTTCTTTGTTGGGCCTCCCATGTTTTTTCCTCAAAAATAATTGTCCAATATAACTTGGGACTAGCCCAGTTCCGAAAAAATTGATCCAATCCAAAAACAATTATTATGTCATTGACATTACAACACATCACACCACAAGATATCTTGGGCCTGGCCCAGTTCCGACACATTTTCAAAGCAACATACAATGTTATTATTACAACCATTCATTCCAGCAATACTATTTGAGGCTGGCTGAGCTACTACTGACTGACTGCCGGCTAACTCTAAGTTTTTACAACAGGTGAATCAGAAACCTAACGCTACTGCATTTGCATGGCGCTGCTGAAATACTCCAGGATCGTGAAAAAAATAGAACTAGCCTATCTGGTACTTCACAGCAACCAAACATGTAATCTGCTTAATGGAAAGATTTCTTCTCCAAGTCCCGCTTCTCCCTTAGCAATGACAAGCTGATGCAAAACATCTGAGCATTCAAAAGAGAACAAAAGGTATGTCACTGATAGAATACAGAGTACTTTTAAAATAAAAAGTAAAGATACACCAGTATATTATCATTCTACATATTATTATTAACCAGATCATTCTACTTATCCAGAATATGGCTATTCATCAAAATTGGGAATTGAATTGGCACATATGACAAACTTAGCAGCAAACGAGCAAGGTGCATGATTCAAAGTTACAACAGATTGAAGTTCCATTTGAGTATAAGGAATAACATTCATATTCAATCAATAGTACCTGTTAAACTACCAGGTGCATGATTGAATTAAACAGACACTAGCTATTCATCTTGCCATCTACTGTAACAGAGCAACTATGTCAAAGTTAATTCTGTGTATGTCACATGATACATGCATCAGGCACCTACCCAACTACAAGTCAGGAGGCCACTACTGTTAAACCAACTCAAGTGAGAGAGCCAGCAAACTAGGTAGGATCTTTCCTTATCAGTAAAATTAAAAATTTGAGCACACCAAAAATTGATTGTGTATCATAAGATGATCCTGAGAGTGCAGCACCATGTTACCATCTCTAAAGCTGATTAGCCAGCAGCAAAAATTGTGTAACATATGTATATCCATTGCAAACAACCTTGGCAGAATAAGCAGAACAAAATTTCATGTAAAATCTTGGTATAACCAGTAGATTATCCCCTAACAGAAGCTATTTAGGCTCCAATACACAAGGCACAGCAAACAGAGACTAAATAAGCCACGACATGAAACAAAGCATGGTATTACAACAGCTTAGAGATGGATCTAGAGGTAGGAGATGGACTCACCGGAGAGGAGGTTGTAGTCGAAGCCGCACACAGGCACCGCCACCAGCGTCACCCTCTAGAGGAGACGCTGCCGCTTCATCGACGGACTCATCTGGTACAAGGAGATCATAAAAATGCATCACACTCATGATCATCAAAACGCAGCAGCAGGAGCAAATACAAGTTTAGCCCACCATGAACAGGGGCGCTAGGCAATCCAGTAGCAATGTCATATATAGGTAATAATAACAGGAGCTTAGATAAATAGTTTTCATTCTTACTGACACACAAGTTGACAGAATGTACTCAATATATTCTAATAAAAAGGATTGGGAGCAGAGGGAGAGAGAGGTGGAGATGGACATGCTACCTGCTGCTGCGATGGTGCCTCTTGGTGGTCGTGCTTGAGCTCCTCCTCCTGATGCTGCTCACTAACCTGCAGGACAAACAAGACCATGGATGAGCTGCAGCACACGCACATACAAGTGAAGGTAAGGAGAAGAGTACAACAACAGCCTAGGAGTATGTACAAGTTGAAGGAGTAGTATTGTTTAGAGTAGTCTCGTAATATTTATTTTCCAAAGAGATTTATTTTCTGGACAACAGCCACTGTACCATCTAGTAGGACTACGTGTCAAAGCAGGAAACTTTCATGTAGGTTTTGAAACAATTTCTAGTTTCACGCTAACCATTACAATAGGAAGGTCAAAACTTCACATTTGTGGTACTCAAGCTCAGGCAATTAGCATGCTGCTGACCTAACAGACGTACATGCAATTTGCATGTTGCAAAACTCCAGTTGGATGGTGAATGGAAGCAAGCAAAAATAACAACCTGTGTTATGTGGGTATCCTAGGCACAAGAATCATTGGGCTTGCAATGTGAAGCTAGGGGAAGTTGCACAGCAGTACAGTGATCCATCCAACCTAAAAATCCATCTAACACTAGTAGTCAAATGAATCAGTGTATTAGTATTACATCCTAATAAATTAACGTACTACCATCCAAAAGTACCATCATGTTGTATAATAAATCACTGTTTTAGCAATACATCAGACTAAATGATTATAAGTTTAGAGTACATCCCACTTAATAATATGTGGGCTTGGCAGGCAACATCTTAACTTATGCGGCATATGCGGGGGATGAGCGGGCCTCCCGATTACCTTGCAGCATAAGAACCACCTATCCAGCACATACAGTTTAGAAAATATCATATGCACTACATACATCAGGTATTTCACGGACTCAAATGAGAACCCAAATGACCAATTGATGTCCCCAACACCATTTTCACTTCAACCTGATCCAATTACTATAGCAATTACTAAAATAGAGGCATACAGATCTAAAGATTTTAACAAAACAACAAACAATTGGTGGCCAAGGTTGTTGTTTTAGCAGCAAACAGAGGCATGCAATTGTAAAGAGGGAAAGTAGCAGAGGCATACCATAGGCAACACGGTCAAGCAGGAACCAAGATGTCAATCCCTCGCTCCTCAGGTGCATCCCGTTCTTCCATTTTCTCCCAGGAGCACCCTCACTCCTCTCCTTGCATATAGTTCGTGGTGCAGGTGCATGTGTGAGGAAGAAAAACAAGAGAAAATGCATGCCTAAGGGAAGGAAATGGAAGAAGGGCAGATCGAAGAGGGGAAGAGAGAAGGGGGTGGATCTGGATGGGGGTCAAAGCAGTGGAGCTTGACATCGGCGTCCATGGCATCTCCTCATGCATGGCCGAGCAGAAGCAACGTGAGGAAGCAATCCTCCTGTCCCATACCGGCAAAGCCTATAGCCTTTGCGAGGAGGGAGAGGTGCCTGCGGCCATCCCAGATCTGGCTGCGGCCATCCCAGATCCCTGCGGCCATCCCAGATCCCAAATGAGATGTGAGTGCGCCGCGGGGGAGGGGCAGCGGGCCGGCGGCAGCGAGGAACCGACCGCGGTTGTTCTGGAGGAAGGCAGATTTCTCTAGTCTGGCGTTGGGAAGAGAGGCGGATAGGGAGACGACCGACCGCGGCCTCCAGGGACGACGATGCCGCCGTCGTCGCCACGGACGCAACCACCCACGAGGGCGGTCGGCAGGTGACGCGGTGGGCACCGCTGCGGGACGGGGAGGAGGTGGCGGCGGCGAGGAGCCGAGGGAGGAGCAGTGCGGGTGAGGGAGGAGTGCGGGTGCGGGTTAGGGTTTGGGTGGTTGGACTGCGGTTGGGTGAGGGGGTGAGGGCTGCCGTTACATCCAGAAGCATCCAACGGTGGTTGAGGCATGATCCGCGTGATATGCCTATGGACCAATCAGAGCGCACCAAACAATTTAAAGATTTTTTGACCATATAAATTGGTCATGATTGATTACATACAAATTTTTCATTTTATTTTTCAATGCTCAAAATGAGTTTTTTTATGAAAGACCTATCAAATATTTGTTTAAATGATGTCATATTTTGCACAAGTTTACATCTTAGGTTGACAAACAGCATTGACAAAGGGAGTTTTTATTTCTTTTGCATGAAAAAATAATTTTCCATGTTTTGAGTGCCCAAAATAAGTTTTTTTGTGAAGGACTTACCATATATTTGTTGCAAAATTATACCAAATCAATTCTCTAAAATACTAGGTCATATATAATGCACAATTGACCAAATGGTTAGGTGTCAAAAGTTTCGATGCACCTCTCATGAAAAAGACAAATTTCCGCCGATTTAGGAGGAAGCGGGTCAAATTTGAACTGTAGCTGCCTCATAGTTTGCTATTTATTTTTTCCAAAAATCATTTCTAGGTAGATAAGTATCTATTTAATCAGAGAAACATCAAAAAATTTCCAATATTCAACCACTAGCTAGGAACGGTCAAGCCCGCCGTTTCGACCGCATTTTGAAACGGGCATAAAAATTTCAAAAAAATCAAAAAATTGGAAAACCTTCGCATCGTGTCATCATATGTGACCAAGTTTCCAGGAAAAATAATAAACTTGTAATACGGCAATTATTTAAAAAAAGTGTTCTCAGAAATGAGCTATCATGCATGAAGATCATGGCTTTCAAGCCAAATGATCAATCTTATGGCCATATTCATGGCATAGTTTGTTCAAATGATCTCATATTGTGCACAAGGGTGCATATTGGAATTCCAAACAATGTTGCCTAAGGGAGTTTTCATTTTCTTTGGACGAAAAAACCATTTTCCATTTTTCGAGTGCCCAAAAGGAGGGTTTTTGTGAAGGACCTCCTAAATAATTGTTGCAAAATTGGACCAAATCAATTTTCTAAATTACTAGGACATATTTAATGCACAATTGACAAAATGGTTGGGTGTAAAAAGTTTTGATCCACCTCTCGTGAAAAAGACAAATTTCCGTCGATTCAGTTGGTAGCGGGTCAAATTTGAATGGCAGCTGCCTCATAGTTTGCTATTTATTTTTTCCAAAAATCATTTCTAGGTACATAAGTATCTATTTAATCAGAGAAACACCAAAAAAATTCTAAGATTCAACCACTAGCTAGGAACGGTCATTCTCACCGGTTTGACCGCATTTTGAAACGGGCATAAAAATTAAAAAAATCAATAAATTGGGAAACCTTCGCATTGTGTCATTATATGTGGCCAAGTTCCTAGGAAAAATAACAAACTTGTAATATGACAATTATTTTAAAAAAGTGTTCTCAGAAACGAGCTATCATGCGTGAAGATTCATGGCTTTCAAGCCAAATGATCAATCTTATGGCCACATTCATGGCATAGTTTGTTCAAATGATCTCATATTGTGCAAAAGGGTGCATATTGGAATTCCAAACAATGTTGCCTAAGGGAGTTTTCATTTTCTTTGGACGAAAAAACCATTTTCCATTTTTCGAGTGCCCAAATGGAGGTTTTTTTGTGAAGGACCTCCCAAATAATTGTTGCAAAATTGGACCAAATCAATTTTCTAAAATACTACTCCCTCCGTTCCAAATTACTCGTCGTGGTTTTAGTTCAAAATTGAACTAAAACCACGACGAGTAATTTGGAACGGAGGGAGTAGGACATATTTAATGCACAATTGACAAAATGGTTGGGTGTAAAAAGTTTTGATCCACCTGTCGTGAAAAAGACAAATTTCCGCCGATTCAGCTGGAAGCGGGTCAAATTTGAACTGCAGCTGCCTCATAGTTTGCTATTTATTTTTTTCCAAAAATCATTTCTAGTTACATAAGTACCTATTTAATCATAAATATATGGTTTGGTGGCGATACGTCGAGGTTTGGGCGGTGGCCGAGGGCCCCAACTCTAGAGCGCGTAAACTCGCATGCCCGCCACGTGGTCACCGCATGACCGTGGCATTGCCATGTGTTCTGGGTGGCCTAGGAATGTCTAGTGGGTTGGGCACTCCCCAGGTAGGTGCTAGGAAAAAATTACAACATAAGATTCTCACGAGGAGGCCGAACGATGCTCAAACATGAGTTAGCAGCCAAGTGTTTGATTAGCGGTACGGGAAATGTACATGGCTAATGGGCGTGAGTTTTGGCTGAGGATGATCAGTTACTAAGAAGACCGCCTTCACAAATTTTCAGCTCAAAAGGAGGAGCCTAGGTGGTACTTGCTTTGCAAAGTACCACATTGGACATAAATACGAATGTTGAAGCTGGGCTCAAAATAATGAATGGATTGAGCTGACATTTGGTGGAGGATGGTTATTTGGGCATAGAAAAGCACTGTAGAAAATGGATAGTATTTGGACATGCCAAAGTGGTACTTCCTTCACAAAGTGTTGCTCTGAACAGAATAGGAAAATGAATATTGCTGAACTATTTTTGAACTAGGCAAGGAAGGTTTTTGACATATTTGATGAATATATGATCTAAACAATTTATGAGAATTGTTTGGGAATTTTTGGAATAACAGAAATATAGGTTGCTTCACAACCTAGGGCAAAAATTGACACATGGACATGACACATAGGCAAAACTGATGAGATGGCGCCTAGTAATCGCAACCCACCACAATTTACAAGGCTATGACCATCTATATTGGTCGTTAACAACTAGAAATAAGGCAGCGGACTAGCGCTGTTTGCTTTATGACCATTTCGTGTAAGGAAATTATGACCTTTCTGACCAAAATGGTCGCAATGGTTTAGGGTTTGGAGCCCCCCGAACAACTTTTGACCAATTGGTCTCAAATGGTCATAGATCTATGACCAATTCTTCCAGGGCACTGACAGAAGGTCACTAGTTGACATATTTCTTGTAGTGACTATGATGCGCCGGAGCAGCCGGAGCGGCGGCGGGTCTCTTCCGCCCTTGCCGACGAGGCGGAGAAGGAGTAGGCTGGCTGCTCGGGCGCGCTGGTGCAGGCGGAGAAGGAGGCGAAGTGCTGCCACACACCGGAGAAGGAGGCTGAGTGCCCTGATCACTCGCCGGAGGAGGAGGCAGAGTGCCCTGACTCGCCGGAGGAGGAGGAGGAGGAGGAGGAGGAGGCGTCCAGTTCGGAAGGTTGATGAGCTCCTTCCGCCATAGGCATGGAGTATTCAAAGCAGAACCTAGCCGAGTCTCCCCTTCACCGGTAGGGTGGTCAAGCTCGAGCTCCTCAAATCCCTCTGTTATTTCATCCACCATCACACTAGCATATCCTTCTGGGATCGGCCGACAGTGAAAAGTTGCGCCAGGTTCAGGACGTGCAACAGAGCCAACAGCCGCCTTGACTTTCATTTTCATCCATTGCGTCATAAGGTGACAATTTTGAGACTCTGTGATTAAGTCCACGGGGTAGCTAGCAGGAGCCGTGAAGACAGGCTCCTGAAGCAGCTCCATGGAAGCCACGCTGCTTCTCCGCTGAGATGGCGGGGTAGCTTCGGGTGTAGCTACGGCAAGTCGCGTGCTGCGAACTGCATCTCGTTCCTCTAGTGCTTGTACCCTTGCATGCAGTTCCTATAGTTGGGTCATCTCCTTTTTCTTCTTCCTCTCCCGACGTTTGTAACCGCCTGCGTCGGGAAATCCAGCCTTCCACGAAAGGGAGCCTGGCGTGCCTCGTGTCCGTCCGGGGTCCTTAGGATTCTCGAGGGCCTCTGTGAGCTCGTCGTTCTCTCTGTCCGGAACGAACGTCCCTTTCTGCGCCTTTTTGATATACTCCTGAAGCTTCTCGATGGGTGTGTTCAGCTGCTTGTTGGTCCAAATGCACTTCCCTGTTACAGGGTCCAATTTTCCCCCAACCCCGAAGAACCAAGTCCTGCAACAGTCTGGTCCAATTTTCCAATTGTAACGCCCCGAACACACCCATCGGTGGTCGTTACACCTGGCGGGATCTAGACTGGCCCCATAGATCAATACTAGTCTTTTCTACGCATTTTGTCCTCACTCGTGCGCACCCGGGAGCAACTTCCCGGTCGATCACCCATCCTGAAATTACTCCAAGCTGAGCACACTTAACTTTGGAGTTCTGTCCGAATGGGCTTCCGGAAAAGAAGGAATTCCTTATTGATATGAGTAGTCTATCATCCCTAATAAGCCAGGCCATCACATACACCCCCACTCAGAGGAACCGACGTCCTCGTCAGGCCACAGGAATGTTCCCTCTTGGCACATACGTTTGTGCTTCTAGTCCAGTACATGTGCCATGCCGTGTGCCACGACGGGTCACAAACGTCATGAACAACATGACCACACACCTATCCGCAAACATCCGTATAACCGCGAGGGTCGGCTCTGATACCAACTTGTAACACCCCGAACACACCCGTCGGTGGTCGTTACACCTGGCAGGATCTAGACTGGCCCCACAGATCAATACTAGTCTTTTCTGCGCATTTTGTCCTCACTCGTGCGCACCCGGGAGCAACTTCTCGGTCGATCACCCATCCTGAAATTACTCCAAGCTGAGCACACTTAATGTTGGAGTTCTGTCCAAATGGGCTTTCGGAAAAGAAGGAATTCTTTATTGATATGAGTAGTCTATCATCCCTAATAAGCCAGGCCATCACACCACTGATCTTTGATCTTCTCAAATCGGCCGATGAATTCTGGAGTCTTGTCTTGGTCGACAAACGATGATTTCAGCTCATTCTTCCACCTCCTGAATAGCTCAGCCATCTTCTTAAGAGCATAAGCCTTGATCATTGGCTTTTAACTGGATTCTCCGGATCCTCCTCTGGCGGGAAGGTGAAAGTTTCCTGCAGCGCGGTCCAACGATTAGCTTTCTGCCTATCGCTGACATAAGACACCTGAGAGTCTTTGTCCTTAGGCTTCGACCATTGCTCGATGCTGATCGGGATCATGTCCCTAACTAGAACCCCGCACGGAGCATTAAATTTTTTCTTGGTCAGGAGGGGTTCAATCGGTTGGCCAGTGTGATCAATTTCGATGATCGTGTACCTTTCATCCGCGCGCAACTTTCTCTTTGGGCCTCGTCTCGTTACCGAAGTGTTGCTCGATCCGGAGGGCTAGAAAAGAAGAAAAAGAAGAGAGTTAATATGTGTACATACCAAAAACAATTAATGCATCACTTAGCTATAGTCAGCACACGCTTAATTAATTAATATATATACCTGGCCGGACTCCGTTCAGTCACCGGGGCCGTCATCACGGTGTCCTTGCCCCTCCATTCAGTCACCGGAGCCGTCATCATGGTGTCCTTCCCCTCCATTCGGTCACCGGAGCTGTCATCACGGTGTCCTTCCTCCTCCATTGTTTGATCATCGTCATAGCCTGCTTCTTCATCCTGTCTTTCCAAACCATCAGTGCATGTGTCGTTGAGAAACGACAAGACGACATCACTTCCGTGTGCGGTTATCTCCCCCAACACCGCTTCTTTTGCTTCGTCTCGGGGGTGCGGATCCATAGTTTCTGCAAATATTTACAACATGGCAATTATTATTCAAACATGACAGATGGATATATTAGTGGCAAACGTTGAACTAGCTAGCTAAGCACAATAAGGAATCATATTAGTGGCCTGGCCTCGACGCTTCTCTAGGGTTTGGGGTGGCCTCGGCAACGCTTCAAGGGTTTGGGGTGGCCTCAACAATGCTTCAAGGGTTCGGGGTGGCCTCGACGACAACGCTCTTTTAACTTGGTAAATTTGGGCGGCCTCAAGAGAGTTTGTCGATCGGGTAGGGGCGCGGCGGGATGGGGTAGGAGACCGACATCATTTTTTCTAGGGTTTGGGTGTCCTCGAGAGTTTTGGTCGAGCGAGAGGGCCGGGGGGTAAGAAATAAAAAGAGTAGAAGATCGAAGAAAAAAAGAAGAAGAAAAAGGAGAAGAAGAAAAAAATAGTTTTTTCCTTTTGTTCCTCTTCTTCCTCTCCTCCTCTTCTCCTTTTTCTTTTCCTTCTTCCTAAACTAAACATAAACTAAAATAATCCTAAAACTAAACGAAGTTATCGGGAGGGGGTATATCGACAACGACATACCCGATAAAAAATAAGAAGACGAAGAAGAAAAAAAAAGAGGAGAAGAAGAAAGGAATGGAGGAGAAGATCTAAGAAAAAAAAGAAGAAAAAAAGAGGAGAAGAAGAAAGGAATAGAGGAGAAGAAGAAAAAAAATAGAATTTTCTATTTTTTCTTCTTCTCCTCTATAACTTTCTTCTTCTCCTCTTCCTTTTCTTCTTTTTCCTCTTCTTATTTATTTTTCCTCTTCTTCTCCTTTCTTCCTCTCCTTCTTTTTCTTCTTCTTCTTCCTTTCCTAGCTAGATATATAAAATTTTTCTAAAAATGCAACTTTTGCACATATAAAACTTTTCCATGGATCACCATTCCTCATATATATATCCATCTATAGCCACATACATATATAAATGGAAAAAATGCTATGAACAAAAATACATATATACTTGGTAAATATTCTATGAACATCATTTCTCATATATATCAATGCATACATTCATGGATCATCATTGCTCATATATCCATAGTCATATATAAAAACTTTCTATATATGAACAAAAAACTTTCTATGAACAAAAAACATTTTTGACATATTTAGCATATTCTAAATTTTCCTAACTCTTTAACAACCAGAAAAATTACTCCAACTTCATGACAGTACCCACACCCCATTTCACCAAAAACATTCTGATCCATAGTTTAAAATTTTCAAAATGCCCAAAGTCATCTAGCATTTCATCAAACACCCTCTATATGCACTGTTCATATCTGTAAAAAAATCAGAAATTTCAGAAAATTGGACAGCGTGTTGCTACTGCTCCACTCCTTCTCCTCTCCTCTCCTTCTGCTCTCCTTCTGCTCTTCAATGCATCGTGGCTGGCGGCGACCATGTAGCAGGGGAAGAGAGCAAGGGGCAGAGATCACGGCTCGATCGGGACCATGGGAAAGGGGGGGCCTCACTGCAAGGGGGGAGGCGATGGTAGGACTCCAGCGATGAGGACGGCCGGCTCGAGGCGGCACGCGGTGACGGGGACGGCGGTCTCGGGGCGGCACCCGGCGACAGGGACGAGGAGGGTGGGCTCAGGGAGGCACGCGGCTACGGGGACGAGGACAACGGGCTCGGGGATGCCGGCGACGAGGACGGCGCAGGCTCGGGGAGGCGACGGCAGCGGCGACGGTGAGGTGGAGCGGCCTGACGGCGTCGATGAGCTCGGCGTCGGCAGCGGGGGGGGGGGGCAACTGGTGATGAAAACTAAAAAATTTCACAAGTGTTTCTTATATAGTCGAAGCATTAGTCCCGGTTCATGGCACCAACCGGGACCAAAGGTCTCTTTTCAACAGCCTAAAGGGCGGGAAGCGGCGGTCATTGGTCCCAGTTGGTAGCACCAACCGGGACTAAAGGGGGGCATTGGTTTCGGTTGGTGCCACGAACCGGTACCAATGCACTCCTTTAGTCTCGGTTGGTGCCACCAACGGGGACCAAAGGCCTTGCACAGCGGGGTGGTGGTGGGAGTTTAGTCCCACCTCGCTAGTTGAGAGGGGCACGCAGTGGTTTATAAGCCCCACTACTGCACCCCTCTCGAGCTCCTCTCCATTGCAGGCTTACGGGCCTAATTGTGACTGCTATGCCTGATGGGCCTACTAGGCCTTCTGCGGGCCTGAATCCTGGCCCATGGATGGGTTTCTAGTCGTATTCACGCCGTGGTGGCCCAGTAGGTGGCAATTTTTTTATTTTTTCCCTAGTTTTTTTTTTCTTTTTTGCTTTATTTTTTTGTTTTGTTTCTACTTACAACAAAATACTTACTTATTTTATTTTATTTTGTTTCTAATTACTTATTTATTTTATTTTATGATAATTCTTTTTGCTATTAAAGTTTGTAACAAAAAAAGTTCTTTATGAAAATTATTTTTGCTTTTAATGATTTTTAACAGAAAATACTTTGATAATTTTAGTTGCATCAATTTTATATAATTTTAGTTTCATAAATTTTAGAGGCTGCTTATAATGTTCTGAACAGAAAATACTTTGATAATTTTAGTTTCATAAATTTTATTTATGTTATTAAAGTTTATTTATTTTATCTTGTTTTGTTTCTACTTATATATTTTATTAAAATTTATATTATTTTGTTTCAAATTACTTATTTATATTATTTTATGATAATTCTTTTTGCTATTAAATTTTCATCCATTTACTGATTATTTTGAGCTATAAGACCCTGAAATTGAAAAGCATTTCAAATGAACTCTGAAAAGGTTAAAAGTTGGCATGCTCTCAACAAAGTAGATAGTGTTACGGAAAAACTGGATGCACTTCGTGTACAAAACGGACAATCTCTTTTGAAGTATCAGGGTTTCATACGGAAACTCGTCTGTTACAAAGGGATTTCATTTTTTTGAACTTATTTGAAATCCATAGTTTTTCTGTGTTCAAAATGCACCATTCAAAGCCACATCATCAATTTTCAACCCTTTCTGACTTCATTTGTTAATTTTCATGCATTTACTGATTTTTTCCAGCTATAAGACCTTGAAATTGAAAAGCACTACAAATGAACTCTGAAAAGGTTGAAAGTTGGCATGGTATCATCATTTCACCCACATAGCATGTGCAAGAAAGTAGATAGTGTTACGGCAAAAACTGGATGCACTTCATGTACAAAACGGACAATCTCTTTCGAAGTATTAGGGTTTCATACGGAAACTCGTCTATTACAAAGGGATTTCATTTTTTTCAAACTTATTTGAACTCCATTGTTTTTCTGTGTTCGAAATGCACCATTCAAAGCCACATCATCAATTTTCAACCCTTTCTGACTTCATTTGTTATTTTTCATGCTTTTACTGATTTTTTCAGCTATAAGACCCTGAAATTGAAAAGCACTACAAATGAACTCTGAAAAAGGTTGAAAGTTGGCATGGTATCATCATTTCACCCACATAGGATGTGCAAGAAAGTAGACAATGTTTCGGCAAAAACTGGATACACTTCGTGTACAAAACGGACAATCTCTTTCGAAGTATCAGGGTTACATACGGAAACTCGTCTGCTAGAAAGGGATTTCATTTTTTTGACCTTATTTGAACTCCATAGTTTTTCTGTGTTCAAAATGCACCGTTCAAAGCCACGTCATCAATTTTCAACCCTTTCTGACTTCATTTGTTATTTTTCATGCTTTTACTGATTTTTTTCAGCTATAAGACCCTAAAATTGAAAAGCACTACAAATGAACTCTGAAAAGCTTGAAAGTTGGCATGGTATCATCATTTCATCCACATAGCATGTGCAAGAAAGTAGAGAGGCTTACGGCAAAAACTGGATGCACTTCGTGTACAAAACGGACAATCTCTTTCGAAGTATCAGGGTTTCATATGAAACTCGTCTGTTACGAAGGGATTTCATTTTTTGAACTTATTTGAACTCCATAGTTTTTCTGTGTTCAAAATGCACCATTCAAAGCCACATCATCAATTTTCAACCCTTTCTGACTTTATTTGTT
Organism: Triticum urartu; assembly: GCF_003073215.2. Classification (NCBI taxonomy): domain Eukaryota; kingdom Viridiplantae; phylum Streptophyta; class Magnoliopsida; order Poales; family Poaceae; genus Triticum; species Triticum urartu. Next base: position 600,806,844 of record NC_053028.1, read on the forward strand.
TTTTTCGTGCTTTTACTGATTTTTTTCAGCTATAAGACCCTGAAATTGAAAAGCACTACAAATCAACTCTGAAAAGGTTGAAAGTTGGCATGGTATCATCATTTCACCCAAATAGCATGTGCAAGAAAGTAGAGAGGCTTACGGCAAAAACTGGATGCACTTCGTGTACAAAACGGACAATCTCTTTCGAAGTATCAGGGTTTCATACGGAAACTCGTCTGTTACAAAGGGATTTCATTTTTTGAACTTATTTGAACTCCATAGTTTTTCTGTGTTCAAAATGCACCATTCAAAGCCACATCATCAATTTTCAACCCTTTCTGACTTCATTTGTCATTTTTCATGCACTTACTGATTTTTTTCAGCTATAAGACCCTGAAATTGAAAATCACTACAAATGAACTCTGAAAAGATTGAAAGTTGGCATGGTATCAGCATTTCACCCACATAGCATGTGCAAGAAACTAGATAGTGTTACGGCAAAAACTGGATGCACTTCATGTACAAAACGGACAGTCTCTTTCGAGTTATTAGGATTTCATACGGAAACTCGTCTATTACAAAGGGATTTCATTTTTTAAACTTATTTGAACTCCATAGTTTTTATGTGTTCAAAATGCACCATTCAAAGCCACATTATCAATTTTCAACCCTTTCTGAGTTCATTTGTTATTTTTGATGCTTTTACTGATTTTTTAGCTATAAGACCCTGAAGTTGAAAAGCACTACAAATGAACTCTGAAAAGGTTGAAAGTTGGCATGGTATCATCATTTCACCCACATAGCATGTGCAAGAAAGTAGACAATGTTACGGCAAAAACTGGATGCACTTCGTGTACAAAACGGACAATCTCTTTCAAGTATCAGGGTTTCATATGGAAACTCGTCTGTTACAAAGGGATTTCATTTTTTTGAACTTATTTGAACTCCATAGTTTTTCTGTGTTCAAAATGCACCATTCAAAGCCACATCATCAATTTTCAACCCTTTCTGACTTCATTTGTTATTTTTCATGCTTTTACTGATTTTTTTCAGCTATAAGACACTGAAATTGAAAAGCACTACAAATGAATTCTGAAAAGGTTGAAAGTTGGCATGGTATCATCATTTCACCCACATAGCATGTGCAAGAAAGTAGAGAGGCCGACGACAAAAAATGGATGCACTTCGTGTACAAAACGGACAATCTCTTTCGAAGTATCAGGGTTTCATATGAAACTCGTCTGTTACAAAGGGATTTCATTTTTTTGAACTTGTTTGAACTCCATAGTTTTTCTGTGTTCAAAATGCAACATTCAAAGCCACATCATCAATTTTCAACCCTTTCTGACTTTATTTGTTATTTTTCATGCTTTTACTAATTTTTTCAGCTATAAGACCCTGAAATTGAAAAGCACTACAAATGAACTCTGAAAAGGTTGAAAGTTGGCATGGTATCATCATTTCACCCACATAGCATGTGCAAGAAAGTAGAGAGGCTTATGGCAAAAATTGGATGCACTTCGTGTACAAAACGGACAATCTCTTTCGAAGTATCAGGGTTTCATACGGAAACTCGTCTCTTACAAAGGGATTTCATTTTTTTTTGAACTTATTTGAACTCCATAGTTTTTCTGTGTTCAAAATGCACCATTCAAAGCCACATCATCAATTTTCAACCCTTTCTAACTTCATTTGTTATTTTTCATGCACTTACTGATTTTTTCAGCTATAAGACCCTGAAATTGAAAAGCACTACAAATGAACTCTGAAAAGGTTGAAAGTTGGCATGATATCATCATTTCACCCACATAGCATGTGCAAGAAAGTAGAGAGGCTTACGGAAAAAATTGGATGCACTTCGTGTACAAAACGGACAATCTCTTTCGAAGTATCAGGGTTTCATACGGAAACTCGTCTGTTACAAATGGATTTCATTTTTTGAACTTATTTGAACTCCATATTTTTTTGTGTTCAAAATGCACCATTCAAAGCCACATCATCAATTTTCAACCCTTTCTGACTTCATTTGTTTTTTTTCATGCATTTACTAATTTCTTTTCAGTTATAAGACCCTGAAATTGAAAAGCACTGCAAATGAACTCTGAAAAGGTTGAAATTTGGCATGGTATCATCATTTCACCGACGTAGCATGTGCAATAAAGTAGAGAGGCTTACGGCAAAAACTGGATGCACTTCGTGTACAAAACGGACAATCTCTTTCGAAGTATGAGGGTTTCATACGGAAACTCGTCTATTACAAAGGGATTTCATTTTTTAACTTGTTTGAACTCCATAGTTTTTCTGTGTTCAAAATGCACCATTCAAAGACACATCATCAATTTAGTACATATAGCTCTCGTGAATAGATAAGTGACCAAATTAATAGAAGTTCATCATCACATTAAAAACAAAGTACATACATAGTTCTCATTGAACAACATATAGCTCTCCAGAGCATCTAGTTAAACCATACATTGAAACTATGTAAAACCTTTCAATACAACAACAAATGCGATCATAATCACAACCAAGGTAAAAATTGATCCAACAGCATAATGATACCAAGCCTTGGTATGAATGGCATATTTTCTAATCTTTCTAATCTTAAACCGCATTGCATCCATCTTGATCTTGTGATCATCGACGACATCCGCAACATGCAACTACAATATCATCTTCTCCTCCTCAATTTTTTTATTTTTTCCTTCAATTAATTGTTTTCTTCTTCAACTAAATTTAACCTCTCGATAATAGGGTCGGTTGGAATTTCCGGTTCAACTACCTCCTACATAAATAAAATCTATGTCAACTTGATGGGCATAATTGTCATAAACAATAAATGAACCAAATAGTTATAAAAGATAATATATACCACATCCGAATCATAGCCAGGACGAGGGCCGACGGGGGCGGATACCAAAACCATCGCATTATATAATAACAAGCAATAATAAAAGTAAGAAAATTAGACAAGTATCTATCTAAAGTAAGATTTTTTTTCTTTCAGAAGAAGATAAGAATAAGAGGCTCACCATGGTGGTGCAGGCGACGAGATCGGCACGGGCGATCGACGGCGGTGAAGACGGGGACGGGACGTGACGGACCGCTAAACCTAGACAAATCTCAGGGGAAATGGTGCTTGGAGGTCGAGCTTCGAGAGGAGAAAGCTTAACTAGCGTGGCTCCGGCATTTCATCGAACACCTCATGTGCATAGGAGGTGAGCTAGAGCACCCAAATGCCCTCTCCTTGCCAGCCAGAAAAAACAGAGCACTGTGGAGTGCTCTACCGCGGTGATGGGGTATATATAGGCAACTCATTTGTCCCGGTTCGTGGCCGGAACCGGGACTAAAGGCCATCCTTCTGTCCCGGTTCCTACCACGAACCGGGACCAATGATTGTGGGCCAGGATGGGCCTAGACGAACCGAGACCAATGCCCACGAGGCCCCGACTGACCCCCTGGGCTCACGAACCGGGACAAATGCATCCAATGGTCCCGGTTCATGGCAGAACTGGGACTAATGGGTTGGCCAGGCCTGAACGAAAGCCCCTTTTCTACTAGTGACGGTCTATCAACAGAAAGACAACCTCTCATAACATGGTGCATATTTTGTTTGCAAGGTAGTATATGTTGTTAAATCATGAAGTTATCAACTCTGAGTTGTCCATTCTTAAAGGACCATAACTGGTATGCCAAATGATAACATTACTCTTATTGTGGTTGTGCAAGCGTTATGCATTTTACCAGTTACCTTCTCCCATTTACTTTTTTCAAACCAAAAGGTTATCTTATCCTCTGAAGTTTTTGCACTTAATTATTGATTTGGAATAATAGATACAACGTTCTGTACTGGAGTGCTCTTCTATTAGCATAACAGTCTGTGGTAAAATGGCTATGAGAAGTCAATGTCTTTTGAGATTTTTAGGAACACTCATTTGAGTAGACCTTGCTACCATGGAGGGAACCCGGTGATAAAGACATGAATTTGCTTGCAATCTCGGTATTGTCTCTGCATACTTCCTGGCTACTCATAGCATATTACACATATTTTAAATTGTACTACTTTTTGTGCCACAAGAAATTTGTGCATTATCAATATATGGATATGCGTGACCAGATTCTCTATTCACATTGTCATTGTTGTCACGATGGTTTGCACTCTACCAAGTTATTTGCAAGGGACATCTGGGTCTATCCTGAACGATGCTCTATGTCCTCATTCCTTTCCTTTATTTTCAGAAATAGAAGAACAATTTCTAGACGGCGCAGGGAGTTAACTCATGCCTGAGGTTGGCAAACCCTATATCTATTGCGGCATGGTTTGAGGAAGGGACAACTTGTAACCCACGCTTACTACTACGAAGATTCTGGCGGTGGATGATGCATGCAATAGTTACTTTATAGACTTACCACACCATTTCCAATGCTTTATTTCTATCTATCTTTCTTTCTCTTATTAGCAAATTATATACCACATTTTTATATATCTTTCTCCTATTAGCAAATTCTATACCACATTTTTAGGGAATTACTTAATCCTTGTACCAATCTTATGTAATTTGCTCCATTTAGATCCATGTAGCTTCAGTTTATAGAACACCCTTCCTGGATAAATGTTGGATGGTTCTTCTAGGTATCAGACAACATGTCTGCAATATTTATACATCTGGTAATAGTGGTGCCACCTGAGTCTTCTTATACTGTCGATGTAACATTTTTTTCTAGTGCTTCTTCAAACCACGACACAGAACAAACAATGAAATGTACTAGAAAGGTATTCTGAGTGCCTGTTCTAGAAATATATGGTAATTAGCAAACACAAGGTTTTCTTCATCGAAATGGTATGACACATATATTTTTACACAGTAATAATAATTACGAACAGTAGGTTTTCTTCACTGAAGTGGTACGTCACAGAGATTTTTACATGCATACACACTCGGATAAAGCTGATCTGGTTCATTGAACTGAACATACGACGACCATAGCAAGTCAGTACATAATAAACATGCATAATTAAAAGCTACCACTACTAAGACGATGACGATACAGAAGTATGGACGCGAGAAGGATAGGTACATATATATAAATGGTACCTACAACTATGGATGTGATCGATACGATGATGCATGTAGAAGACTGTTGTCGCTCACGGTCTGAGATGCATGTTGAATAGTACTATCCGCGGTGGCCATCATTACATGATGGCGCACCCGAACAGAGAAGCTGCTCCGGCGGTGAAACCCGCGGAGTACGCGGCGGTGGATTCATCATCTTCGACCGGCGGTGGTGGCTGCAGTGCAGCGTAGGCGAACGGGGCCGGCGTGAACGGAACGAGGAGCATTGGCTGTGCGACGTAGCCGTAGCTAGCCGGCGCGGGCGGGGGAGAAAGAAATACCGGAGCTGGAGTCGATGTGCAGGGCTGTTTCAAACAATTTTTGGACCCGGGGCGTAGTAAAAGATATACCTTTATAATAAATTTTTATACTTATTTAAGCTAGTTGTACAATACTATAGCTTTAATTAGCATATTTTTATATTAAATCTTTAATTAGTACACTTTTATATTACTTAGCTAGCATACAATAACATAAAAATTCGGTAAATAATAGTTATAGTGTTCTCTGTTTGAAATGCACTTTAAATTTATATCACAATTTTTTTGCTTCTCCTAATTTTAAATTGTATAATATAAAAAGTTCTCTTTAAATTATTATTTTCAAAATTTTGTTAACTATATAGTGTATAAATATATATTCCTTGTATGTGTGTTCATATATATTAGATTTATAAAGCATACAATCTAGCAAAGATATTAATATTGGTTTCTAGTGTATTATTAGGTAAGCTTATATAAACGTCCAGGGTATGCCAAATGTGTCTTGCAACTTGGGTTCATTAACAAATTGGCAACATATGCATGATTTGTACTTGTCCTTCAAATAACACAGTTGTTGAAATTACCAAAGAACACAGAAAATTGCAGACTCTACTTGCACACATATGATTTGATATTTGATAAGCTCATCTAGATGTGACTAGTTTAATTTGGGGTATACAAAAGATTCCACTAGTTTATAAAATAAAAAAGTTATGCATTAATTTGAATATATAAATCTAGTTAATATATATTTCATTATGACATGCATGACGTATGAATTTGCTCCCAGATTATATACACTATTAGTATGCGGTGTGAATTTGCTGCCATGAAAATTGAATCTTCTTATTTATTCAAAAATCTTCCGGACATAATGTACAATCACTAGTAGAAAACAGGGCTTTGGTCCAAGCAGGGACAGCACATTAATCCCGGTTCACTCATGAATTGGGACCCATGGGGCATAGGTCCCGGTTCGTGAGGCCAGGGGGCCGGCCAGGCCTCGTGGGGCATTGGTCCCGGTTTGTCTGGCCCCTTTGGTCCTGGTTCCAGACACGAACTGGGACCAATGGGTCCTTTACTCCCGGTTCCAGCCATTGTGTAATTTTCTTACTTTTATTATTGTTTGTTATCATATCGTGCGATGGTTTTGGTATCCGCCTCCGTCGGCCCTCGTCCTGTCTATGATTCGGATATGGTATATATTATCTTTTATAACTATTTGATTCATTTAGTGTTTATGACAATTATGCCGACCAACGTGACATAGTTTTTTTATCTAGGAGGTATGTGAACTGGAAATTCCAACATACCCTAATGTTAAATTTAGTTGAAGAAGAAAATAATTAGTTGAAGAAAAAATTGAAAAAAATTGAGGAGGAGAAGATGATATTGGAGTTGCATGTTGCAGATGTTGTCGATGATCATAAGATCAAGATGGTTGCAATGCGCTTCAAGATTAGAAAGATTAGAAAATATGCCATTCATACCGAGGCTTGGTATCATTATGCCGTTGGATCAATTGTTACCTTAGTTGCGATTATGATCGCATTTTTTGTTGCATTGAAATATTTTAGATAGTTTCAATGTATGTTTTAATTAGATGCTCTAGAGAGTTATATGTTGTTCAATGAGAACTATGTATGTACTTTGGTTTTAATCTGATGATGAACTTCTATTAATTTGGTAACTTTTGTATTCATGATGTTCTCTAATGGTTTTGACACACTTAATTATATATAATGCAGGCAGATGAACCGTCAATGGTTGTACGGTAACAGATGCACCTCCGAGTACATTAAGGGCGTGCATAATTTTCTCGAAGTGGCGAGGCAAACAAGAAGAATGGTTTTACGTGTTGTCCATGCCCTATCTATGGGAATACGAAGTCTTACTCTGACTAGAAAATCCTTCACACCCACCTGCTTTATAAGGGTTTGATGCCACACTATAATGTTTGGACCAAGCACGGAGAAAGAGGGGTTATGATGGAAGACAATGAAGAAGAAGAGGATGATGACAACTATGTGCCCCGTGAATACGGTGTTGCTGCAACGGGGGAAGTTGAAGATCAAGAGGAACCAGACGATGTGCCCGATGATGATCTTCGCTGGGTCATTGTTGACGCAAAGAGACAATGCGAAAGTGAAAAGGAGAAGCTGAAGTTCGATCGCATGTTAGAGGGTCACAAAAAAGGGTTGTACCCCAATTGCGAAGATGGCAACACAAAGCTTGGTACCACACTGGAATTGCTGCAGTGGAAGGCAGAAAATGGTGTACCTGACAAAGGATTTGAGAAGCTACTTAAAATATTGAAGAAGAAGCTTCCAAAGGATAACGAATTGCCTGACAGTACGTACGCAACAAAGAAAGTTGTATGCCCTCTAGGATTGGAGGTGCAGATGATACATGCATGCCCTAATGACTGCATCCTGTACCGCGGTGTGTACGAGGATTTGAACTCATGCCCGATATGCGGTGCATTGCGGTATAAGATCAGACGAGATGACCCTGGTGATGTTGACGGCGAGCACTCCAGGAAGAGGGTTCCTGTCAAGGTGATGTGATATGCTCCTATAATACCACAGTTGAAACTTCTATTCAGAAACAAAGAGCATGCCAAGTTGATGTGATGGCACAGAGAGGACCGTAAGAAAGACAGGAAGTTGAGAGCACCCGCTGACAGGTCGTAGTGGAGAATCGAGAGAAAGTATTGGGAGGACTTTGCAGGTGACGCAAGGAACGTATGGTTTGGTTTAAGCACGGATGGCATTAATCCTTTTGGGGAGCAGAGCAGCAATCACAGCACCTGGCCCGTGACTCTATATATGTATAACCTTCCACCTTGGTTGTGCATGAAGCATAAGTTCATAATTATGCCAGTTCCCATCCAAGGCCCTAAGCAACCCGGCAACGACATTGATGTGTACCTAAGGCCATTAGTTGAAGAACTTTTACAGCTGTGGAATGGAAACGGTGTACGTGTGTGGGATTAGCACAAACAGCAGGAATTTGACCTGCATGCGTTGCTGTTTGTAACCATCAATGATTGGCCTGCTCTCAGTAACCTTTTAGGACAGATAAACAAGGGGTACCACGCATGCACGCACTGTTTAGATGACACCGAAAGTATATACCTAGACAAATGTAGGAAGAATGTGTGCCTGGGGCATCGTCGATTTGTTCCGACCAACCATCAATGTAGAAAGAAAGAAAAGCATTTCACATGCGAGGCAGATCACCGGAAGAAGCCCGCCATCCATACTGGTGATCACATACTTGCTATGGTCAATGATTTACAAGTAATATTTGGGAAGGGTCCCAACGGACTATCTATTTCGAATGACGCTGAGGAACGCGCACCCATGTGGAAGAAGAAATCTATATTTTGGGACCTACCCTACTGGAAAGACCTAGAGGTCCCCTCTTCAATCGACGTGATGCACGTGACGAAGAATCTTTGTGTGAACCTGCTAGGCTTCTTGGGCGTGTATGGGAAGACAAAAGATACACTAGAGGCACGGGAGGACCAGCAACGTGTGCACGAAAAAGACGGCATGCCTCCAAAGCAGTATGAAGGTCCTGCCAGCTACGCTCTTGCCAAAGAAGAGAAGGAAATCTTTTTTGAATGCCTGCTCAGTATGAAGGTCCCGTCTGGCTTCTTATCGAATATAAAGGGAATAATAAATATGCCAGAGAAAAAGTTCCAAAACCTAAAGTCTCATGACTGCCACGTGATTATGACGCAACTGCTTCCGGTTGCATTGAGGGGGCTTCTACCGGAAAACATTCGATTAGCCATTGTGAAGCTATGTTCATTCCTCAATGCAATCTCTCAAAAGTTGATCGATCCAGAAATCCTACCAAGGTTAAGGAGTGATTTGGCACAATGTCTTGTTAGTTTCAAGCTGGTGTTCCCACCATCCTTCTTCAATATCATGACACACGCCCTAGTTCATCTAGTCGACGAGATTGTCATTCTGGGCCCTATATTTCTACACAATATGTTCCCCTTTGAGATGTTCATGGGAGTCCTAAAGAAATATGTCCGTAACTGCGCTAGGCCAGAAAGAAGCATTTCCATGGGCCATCAAACAGAGGATGTCATTGGGTTTTGTGTTGACTTCATTCCTGACCTTAAGAAGATTGGTCTCCCTCAATCGCGGAATGAGGGGAGACTGACTGGAAAAGACACGCTAGGAGGGGACTCAATAATATGTAAGGACGGGCATTCTTGGTCTCAAGCACACTACATAGTTCTATAGAATTCTACATTGGTGGCCCCGTATGTCGATGAACACAAGAACCTTCTGCGCTCCAAACACCCGGAGCAGTGTGACAACTAGATTACATGTGAACACATCAATACTTTCGGCAGTTGGTTGCAAACATGTCTCAGGGGTGACAACACTGTTTCTTATGAGTTGTACTCGTTGGCCAGGGGACCATCTTCGACTGTATTGACTTAAAAAGGGTACGAGATAAATGGGAATACATTTTACACGATCGCCCAAGATCAAAAGAGCACCAACCAAAATAGCGGTGTCCGCTTTGATGCAGCAACCAATAGGGGAAAGGACACATATTATGGTTACATAGTGGACATATGGCAACTTGACTATGGACATGATTTTAAGGTCCCTTTGTTTCAGTGCAAATGGGTCAATCTGTCAGGAGGCGGGGTATAGGTAGACCCATAGTACAGAATGACAATAGTTGATCTGAACAATCTTGGGTACACAGACGAACCATTTGTCCTAGCCAATGATGTGGCGCAGGTTTTCTATGTGAAGGACATGTCTACCAAACTGAGAAAAAGAAAAGATAAGGAAGCGAATACATCATACGATGAGCCAAAGCGCCACATAGTTCTTTCAGGAAAAAAGAGACATCATGGGATTGGAGGGCAAGACAGACATGTCTGAAGATTATGAAAAGTTTCATGAAATTCCTCCCTTCAAAGTCAGGGCCGACCCAAGCACCCTGTTAAACGATGAAGATTATCCATGGTTACGGCGCAATAAGTAAAGGACACAAGCAAAGAAAAAGTGAAGATCCACAACTATTATGATGATGCCTTTGATCTAGAATATCACTACAGTTACATGTGGAGAAATTAAATGCCTTTTGTAACAGATGAGTATCCGTATGAAGGCCCGATACTTCGAAAGAGATTGTCCGTTTTGTACACGAAGTGCATCCAGTTTTTGTCGTAACCTTCTCAACTATTTAACACATGCTATGTGGGTGAAATGATGATACCATGCCAATTTTCAACCCTTTCAGAGTTCATTTGTAGTGCTTTTCAATTTTAGGGTCATTTATCTTAAAAATCAGTAAATGCATGAAAAATACCAGATGAAGTCAGAAAGGGTTGAAAATTGATGATGTGGTTTTGAATGGTTCATTTTGAACACACAAAAAGTCTGGAGTTCAAATAAGTTCAAAAAATGAAATCCCTTTGTAAGAGATGAGTTTTCGTCTAAAACCCTGATACTTCAAAAGAGATTGTCCATTTTGTACATGAAGTGCTTCCAGTTTTTGTTGTAACCCTCTCAACTTTTTATCACATGCTATGTGGGTGAAATGATGATACCATGCCAACTTTCAACCTTTTCAGAGTTCATTTGTAGTGCTTTTCAATTTCAGGGTCATTTAGCTCAAAGAATGAACTAATAGAAAAGGAATGAACTAAAATTAATTAATTAAAATATTCTGTTATGATCAACTAAAACAAAACTATAATATTCTTCAATAGCAAAAAGAATCAACTAAAAAGCTTTTATAAAACTCTAATAGCAAAAGGAATCAACTGAAAAGCTTTTATAAATCTCTAGTATTTTTTAAACTAAAATTATATAAAATGTATGCAACTAAAATTATCAAAGTATTTTCTTTTCAAAACATTAAAAGAAAAAAGAATTTTCATAAACAGATTTTTTTGTTAGAAACTTTAATAGCAAACTAAAATAAAAAAAATCTGTTTTTTATTAAAACAAATATTTGAAATAACCTAAAAATTATAAAATTGAATATAATGATATAACATAGTAATATTAAATAGCAGGAAAAAGAATAACTCAAAAATCTATTTTTATAGTAAAGTTATTTACAAACTAGTGATTCTCACAAATTTCAAAAAATTCAAATTTGAAAACTAATGACACTAACAGAAAGTTTATAATTTTTGTGACCTAAAAGAAAAAAGAATCACTAAAAAATTGTAAGTAGAAACAAAAGAAAATAAATAAAGCAAAAAAACAAAACAAAAAAACTGGAGAAAAAATAAAAAATGCCACCTACTGGGCCACCATGGCCTGAATATGACTAGAAACCCAAATGCGGGCCAGGATTAAGGCCCGCAGAAGGCCTAGTAGGCCCACAGGCAGATAAAGTGTGTTTAGGCCCGTAAGCCTGCATTTGAGAGGAACTCGAGAGGGCAGTGGTAGTGGGGCTTATAAACCACTCCGAGCCCCTCTCAACTAGTGAGGTGGGCCTAAACTTTTTGGCCGCGGGCAGCACAAGGACTTTGGTCCCGGTTGGTAGCACCAACCGGGACTAAAGGGGTGCATTAGTATCGGTTCATGGTACCAACCATGACAAATGCCCCCCTTTAGTCCCAGTTGGTGCCACCATCCGGGACCAAAGGTCCCTGTTTCCTGCCCTTTGGGCTGCTGAAAACTGACCTTTTAGGCCCGGTTGGTGGCACCAACCGGGACTAAAGGGGGGCATTGGTCCCGGTTGATGCCACGAACCAGGACCAAAGGCTTTCCTATATAACCAACACTTAGGAATTTTTTCACTTCCATCTCGCAGTTGCCCCCGACCACGCCGACGACATCGACACTGCCAGGCTGCCCCGACGCCGTCCGCCGCCCTCGCACAGTCATCGTCCCTGATCTCATTGATCGTTGCCGCATGCACCCCCGAGCCCGTGTGTCGTCGTCGGCGGCCTCCCCGTCGCCGCGTGCGCCCCGAGCCCGTTCCCCTCGTCATCACCGGCCTCCAGCTCCATCGCCGCACCCTCCTCCCCGTCGTCGCGTGTGCCCCCGAGCCCGTTCCTCGTCGTCGCACCCCAAGTGAGCTACCCCCTTTCCCATCGCCGTCACTGACCATTGCCGACGTCCATGGCCGCCGCTGCTTCCTCTGTTTTTTATGGATGTTCATAGCTTTTTTTGTATGGATGTGGCTATGTATGTATGGATGTTCATAGCATTTTTTGTTCATATATGTAATAATTTTTTATTTAGGTTGTTAGTTGATATCGATTTTAGGTTCGTGCATTTTAGCTTAGTTGATTTAGTGCATTTTAGGTTAGTTGTCTTGGATCAGAAGAAGGAAGAAGAAAGAAGAAGAAGAAGAAGAAGAAGAAGAAGAAAATGAGAAGGAGAAGGAGAGGAAAAGGAGGAGAAAAGGAAAAAGAAGAAAAGAGGGAGAAGGAAGAAGGAAGAAGAAGAAGAAGAAGAAGAAGAAGAAGGAGAGGAAAAAGGAAAATAAGAAGAGGAAGAAGGAGAAGAAGAAGAAGAAGAAGAGGAGAAAAAATAAGAAGAGGAAGAAGAAAAAAAAGAGGAGAATAAGAAGGAATAGAGAAGAATAATATTATTCTATTTTTTCTTCTTCTCCTCTATTCCTTCTTCTCCTCCTCTTCTTCTTCTTCTTCTTCTTCTTCTTCCTCTTCTTATTTTTTATCGGGAACGAGGGTGTCGAGGATCGCCGAACGGTCAAGGGTCGGGAACTAGGGTAGAGGATCGAGGGTCGTTGAGGGGTCGAGGGTAGAGGAATACCGAGGGGTCGAGGGTCGCTATGCTGTGCTAGGAGGGCATCCAAACTCCGGTAACTTCGACATGAGGGGGGACGTCGATCAACCCCCTCTCGCCCGACCAACTCTCGAGGACACCCAAACCCTAGTAAAAAACGTTGTCAATCACCTACCCCTCCCGCCCCTACCCGACAAACTCTCGAGATTTATAAGGGATTTATCAGGAATGCCCCCATTATGGATGTGCATAATTAATTTGATCCATATTTTTCCTGATCCCATCTATGCTTCTATATGTTCACGTTCTCTTGTGTCAAAGTATTGAAGAAATCCATGGTTTCATCATTAGCCGGAAGTAAAATGCGCATGATTATATGAAGCTCTCCAAAGTTATTTTGGAAAGGAGTCCCGATAGGATATTCGCTTTTTGGTACGAAGTTCAGCAAAGGCCTTCCAAATAGCGGTATTCGGAAAGCTCTTGCTGAACTTCGTACCAGAAAGCAAATTATCTTATCCGCGACTCCGTTCCAAAACAACTTTGGAGAGCTTCGTACCATCATGCGCCTGTTACTTCCGGCTAATGATGAAGCCATGATTTTCTTGAATCCTTTGACACTAGACAACGTGACATATAGAAGGGTAGATGAGATGAGGAAAAATATATGGACCATTTTCTGCACATCCAGAATGGTGCCATTTTGTTAAATCCCTTAAAGGTTAAGAGAATCCCTTGTTTGACATTCATGAGAGAGGCGGTCTGGACGTCGGACATTCATGAGAGAGGTGGTCCGGTTCGGTCGCCGGACATGTCATGTGATAGGTAGTATTTTTTTCATAGAAAACTTAGGTAACTCTTCAACATGAGGGGGACGTCGATCAACCCCCTCTCGCCCGACCAAACCCTAGAAGCGTCGAGGCCACCCAAATTTACCAAGCTAAAGAGCGTTGTCGAGGCCACCCCAAACCCTAGAAGCGTCGAGGCCACTAATTAATATTCCTTGTTGTGATTAGCTAGCTAAGTCTATGTTTGCCACTAATATATCCATCTCTAATTTTGTAATATTTGCAGAAACTATGGATCAAAGAGACTTAGAACAAGAAGAGTTGTTGGGGGACATAATCCGCGACGGACGTGATGTCTTGTCGTTTCTCAATGACACCGATGGGCTGGAAGGAGAGGATGAAGGCTCCAGTGATCGAACAATGGAGGGGGAAAGACATGATCATGATGGCCCCGGTGATCGAATGCTGGTGGAAGAAGGAGACCGTGATGATAGCTCCGGTGACCAAACGGAGGAGGGAGCTGTTGCGAAGTCCGGTGAGGTATATATATTAAATAAGTCTATGCCGACTAGCTAATTGATGCATTAGTTGTTTTGGTATGTACATATATTAACCCTTCTTTCTTCTTTTATAGCCCTCTAGATCGAGCCAAACTTCCGTAACGAGACGAGGCTCGAAGAAAAGGTTGCGCCAGGATGAATGGTTCATGATCACAGCAATCACGGATGATGGCCAACCGATTGAACCCAGGTGGACCAATGAAGCATTTTCTGCTCAGTGCAGAGCTATTGTTAGGGACATCATCCCGATCAGCATCCAGCTATGGAATAAGCCTAAGAACGAAGACCCTCAAGTTCCTTATGTCACTGATGTCAATATGTCCAAAATGTATCCGTTCTCGTCCGGTTTGTATGATATCCATCATGTTTATATGAAACCTGCCTTGTTTGCATGAATTTCATCCGGTTTGTTGAAAAATAGTTTGAAAGGTATGCAACTACGGCTGGATGGCGTCCTCTCGCATTCATATCCACATACTAGTGTTGGAGAACATAGTAATTTCAAAAAAATCCTATGCACACGCAAGATCATGGTGATGCATAGCAACGAGAGGGGAGAGTGTAGTCCACATACCCTCGTAGACCATAAGCGGAAGTGTTATGACAACGCGGTTGATGTAGTCGTACGTCTTCACGATCGACCGATCCTAGCACCGAAAGTACGACACCTCCCGCGATCTGCACGCGTTCGGCTCAGTGACGTCCCATGAACTCATGATCCAGCAGAGTGTCGAGGGAGAGCTTCGTCAGCACGACGGTGTGATGACGGTGATGATGAAGCTACCGATGCAGGGCTTCGCCTAAGCACTGCAATGATATGACCGAGGTGGATTATGGTGGAGGGGGCACCGCACACGGCTAAGAGACCAATGATCAACTTGTGTCTCTATGGGGTGCCCCCTGGCCACGTATATAAAGGATGGAGGGAGGAGGATGCCGGCCCTCATATGGCGCGCCCAAAGTGTGGAGTCCTACTAGGACTCCCTAGTCCTAGTAGGATTCCACCTCCCACATGGAATAGGAAAAAGGGAAGGGAGAAGGAGAAGGAAGGAAGGGGGCGCCCCCTTTCCCTAGTCCAATTCGGACCAGGCCATGGGGAAGGGGCGCGGCCACCCTTGAGGCCTTTATTTCCTTTCCCTATGGCCCATTAAGGCCCAATACGAATTCACGTAACTCTCCGGTACTCCGAAAAATACCCGAATCACTCAGAACCTTTCCGATGTCCGAATATAACCTTCCAATATATCAATCTTTACGTCTCGACCATTTCAAGACTCCTCGTCATGTCCCCGATCTCATCCGGGACTCTGAACAAACTTCGGTCATCAATTCACATAACTCATAATACAAATCGCCATAGAATGTTAAGCATGCGGACCCTACGGGTTCGAGAACTATGTAGACATGACCGATACTCATCTCTGATCAATAACCAATAGAGGAACCTGGATGCTCATATTGGCTCCTATATATTCTACGAAGATCTTTATCGGTCAAACCGCATAACAACATACGTTGTTCCCTTTGTCATCGGTATGTTACTTGCCAGAGATTCGATTGTCGGTATCATCATACCTAGTTCAATCTCGTTACCGGCAAGTCTCTTTACTCATTCTGTAATGCATCATGTCGCAACTAATTCATTAGTCACATTGCTTGCAAGGCTTATAGTGATGTGCATTACCGAGAGGGCCTAGAGATACCTCTCCGATACACGGAGTGACAAATCCTAATCTCAATCTATGCCAACTCAACAAACACCATCGGAGACACCTGTAGAGCATCTTTATAATCACCCTGTTACGTTGTGATGTTTGATAGCACACAAGGTGTTCCTCCAGTATTCGAGAGTTGCATAATCTCATAGTCTGAGGAACATGTATAAGTCATGAAGAAAGCAGTAGCAATGAAACTGTAACGATCATAATGCTAAGCTAACGAATGGGTCTTGGCCATCACATCATTCTCCTAATGATGTGGTCCCGTTCATCAAATGACAACACATGTCTATGGTTAGGAAACATAACCATCTTTGATAAACGAACTAGTCAAGTAGAGGCATACTAGGGACACTTTGTTTTGTCTATGTATTCACACATGTACTAAGTTTCCGGTTAATACAATTCTAGCATGAATAATAAACATTTATCATGAAATAAGGAAATAAATAATAACTTTATTATTGCCTCTAGGGCATATTTCCTTCAGTCTCCCACTTGCACTAGAGTCAATAATCTAGTTCACATCGCCATGTGATTTAACACCAATAGTTCACATCACCATGTGATTAACACCCATAGTTCACACTGTCAAGTGACCAATAGCCAAAGGGTTTACTAGAGTCAATAATCTAGTTCACATTGTTATGTGATTAACACCGAAAGAGTACTAAGGTGTGATCATGTTTTGCTTGTGAGAGAAGTTTAGTCAACGGGTCTGCCACATTCAGAGCCGCATGTATTTTGCAAATATTCTATGTCTACAATACTCTGCACGGAGCTACTCTAGCTAATTGCTCCCACTTTCAATATGTATCCGGATTGAGAGAGTCATCCAGATCGGTGTCAAAGCTTGCCTTGACGTAACTCTTTATGACGAACTCTTTATCACCTCCATAACTGAGAAATATTTCCTTAGTCCTCTAAGGATAATTTTGACCGCTGTCCAGTGATCTACTCCAAGATCAAAATTGTACTCCCTTGCCAAACTCAGGGCAGGGTATAGAATAGGTCTGGTACACAGCATGGCATACTTTATAGAACCTATGGCTGAGGCGTAGGGAATGACTTTCATTCTCTCTCTATCTTCTGTCGTGGTTAGGTTTTGAGTCTTACTCAACTTCACACCTTGCAACACAGGCAAGAACTCTTTCTTTGACTGTTCCATTTTGAACTACTTCAAAAACTTGTCAAGGTATGTACTCATTGAAAAAACTTATCAAGCGTCTTGATCTATCTCTATAGATCTTGATGCTCAATATGTAAGCAGCTTCACCGAGGTCTTTCTTTGCAAAAACTCCTTTCAAACACTCCTTTATGCTTTCTAGAAAATTCTACATCATTTCCGATCGACAATATGTCATTCACATATACTTATCAGAAAGGCTGTAGTGCTCCCACTCACTTTCTTGTAAATACATGCTTCACCGCAAGTCTGTATAAAACTATATGCTTTGATCACACTATCAAAGCGTACCTTCCAACTCCGAGATGCTTGCACTAGTCCATAAATGGATCACTGGTGCTCACACACTTTGTTAGCATCTTTTGGATTGACAAAACCTTCTGGTTGCATCATATACAACTCTTCTTTAAGAAATCCATTCAGGAATGCAGGTTTGACATCCATTTGCCACATTTCATAAAATGCGGCAATTTCTAACATGATTCGGACAGACTTTTAAGCATCGATACAAGTGAGACAATCTCAATGTAGTCAACCCTTGAACTTGTCGAAAACATTTTTGCGACAATTCAAGCTTTATAGATAGTAACACTAATATCAGTGTCCGTCTTCCTCTTGAAGATCCATTTATTCTCTATGGCTTGCCGATCATCGGGCAAGTCAACCAAAGTCCACACTTTGTTCTCATACATGGATCCTATCTCAGATTTCATGGCCTCAAGCCATTTCACGGAATTTGGGCTCATCATCGCTTCCTCATAGTTCATAGGTTTGTCATGGTCTAGTAACATGATTTCCAGAACAAGATTACCGTACCATTTGGTGCGGAACGTATTCTGGTTGACCTATGAGTTTCTGTAGTGACTTGATCCGAAGTTTCATGATCATTATCATTAACTTCCTCACTAATCGGTGTAGGCATCACTGGAACTAATTTCTATGATGAACTACTTTCCAATTCAGGAGAAGGTACAATTACCTTATCAAGTTCTACTTTCCTCCTACTCACTTCTTTCGAGAGAAACTCCTTCTCTAGAAAGGATCCATTCTTAGAAATGAATATCTTGCCTTCGGATCTGTGATAGAAGGTGTACCCAACAGTTACTTTTGGGTACCCTATGAAGACACACTTCTCCGATTTGGGTTTGAGCTTATCAGGATGAAACTTTTTCACATAAGCATCGCAATCCCAAACTTTAAGAAACAAGAGCTTAGGTTTCTTGCTAAACCACAGTTCATACAGTGTCGTCTCAACGGATTTAGATGGTGCCTTTTTAACGTAAATGTAGCTGTCTCTAATGCATAACCCCAAAAACGATAGTGGTAAATTGGTAATAGACATCATAGATTGCACTATATCCAATAAAGTACGGTTATGATGTTCAGACACACCATTATGCTGTGGTGTTCCAGGTGGCACGAATTTGTGAAACTATTCCACATTGTTTTAATTGAAGACCAAACTCGTAACTAAAATATTCGTCTCCGCGATCAGATAGTAGAAACTTTATTTTCTTGTCACGATGATTTTCCACTTCACTATGAAATTCTTTGAACTTTTCAAATGTTTCAGACTTATGTTTCATCAAGTAGATATACCCATATATGCTCAAATCATCCGTGAAGGTCAAAAAATAACGATACCCGCCGCGAGCCTTGCTACCTCTTGAGCACTGCGTTGGATTTCCCCAGAGAGGAAGGGATGATGCAGCAAAGTAGCGTAAGTATTTCCCTCAGTTTTTGAGAACCAAGGTATCAATCCAGTAGGAGGCCACGCTCGAGTCCCTCGTACCTACACAAAAACAATAGCTCAACACAACCAACATGCTTAGGGGTTGTCAATCCCTTCACGGTCACTTACGAAAGTGAGATCTGATAGAGATGATAAATAATATTTTGGTATTTTTGGTATAGAGATGCAAAGTAAATAAAGTAAAAGCAAAGTAAAAGCAAAGCAATAATAAAGTAATGGAGATTGATATGATGAGAAAGAGACCCGGGGGCCATAGGTTTCACTAGTGGCTTCTCTCAAGAGCATAAGTATTCTACGATGGGTGAACAAATTACTGTTGAGCAATTGACAGAATTGAGAGTTATGAGAATATCTAGGTATGATCATGTATATAGGCATCACGTCCGAGACAAGTAGACCGAAACGATTCTGCATCTACTACTATTACTCCACTCATCGACCGCTACCCAACATGCATCTAGAGTATTAAGTTAAAAATAGAGTAACGCCTTAAGCAAGATGACATGATGTTGAGGGATAATTTCATGCAATATGATAAAAAACCATCTTGTTATCCTCGATGGCAACAATACAATATGTGCCTTGCTGCCCCTTCTGTCACTGGGAAAGGACACCGCAAGATTGAACCCAAAGCTAAGCACTTCTCCCATGGAAAGAACAACCAATCTAGTAGGCCAAACCAAACTGATAATTCGAAGAGACTTGCAAAGATAACTAATCATACATAAAATAATCCAAAGAAGATTCAAATATTATTCATAGATAGACTGGATCATAAACCCACAATTCATCGGTCTCAACAAACACACCGCAAAAAGAAGATTACATCGAATAGATCTCCACAAGAGAGGGGGAGAACATTGTATTGAGATCCAAAAAGAGAGAAGAAGCCATCTAGCTACTAGCTATGGACCCGTAGGTCTGAAGTAAACTACTCACACTTTATCGGAGGGGCTTGGATGATGATGTAGAAGCCCTCCGTGATCGATGCCCCCTCCGACGGAGCTCCAGAACAGGCCCCAAGATGAGATCTCATGGATACAGAAAGTTGCGGCGGTGGAATTAGGTTTTTGGCTCCGTCCCCGATCGTTTGGGGGTACGTGGATATATATAGGAGGAAGAAGTACGTCGGTGGAGGTTCGAGGGGCCCACGAGGCAGGGGGCGCGCCCTAGGGGGGCGCCCCTACCCTTGTGACCACCTCGTGGCTTTCTTAACGGAGGGTCAAAGTCTCCTGGATCTTATCTGATGAGAAAAACACGTTTCCGAAGGTTTCATTCCGTTTGGACTCCGTTTGATATTCCTTTTCTTCGAAACCCTAGAACAGGCAAAAAACAACAATTCTGGGCTGGGCCTCTGGTTAATAGGTTAGTCCCAAAAATAATATAAAAGTGGAAAATAAAGTCCAATAATGTCTAAAACAGTAGATAATATAGCATGGAGCAATCAAAAATTATAGATACGTTGGAGACGTATCAAGCATCCCCAAGCTTAATTCCTGCTCGTCCTCGAGTAGGTAAATGATAAAAACAGAATTTTTGATGCGAAGTGCTACTTGGCATAATTTTAATGTAATTCTTCTTAATTGTGGTATGAATATTCAGATCCGAAAGATTCAAGACAAAAGTTCATATTGACATAAAAATGATAATACTTCAAGCATACTAACTAAGAAATTATGTCTTCTCAAAATAACTTGGCCAAAGAAAGTTCATCCCTACAAAATCATATAGTTTAGTCATGTTTCATTTTCGTCACACAAGAATGCTATCATCATGCACAACCCCGATGACAAGCCAAGCAATTGTTTCATACTTTAGTAATCTGAAACCTATAAACTTTCACGCAATATATGAGCGCGAGCCATGGACATAGCACTATGGGTGGAATAGAATATAATGAGGGGGTTATGTGGAGAAGACAAAAAAGGAGAAAGTCTCACATCAACGAGGCTAATCAATGGGCTATGGAGATGCCCACCGATTGATGTTAATTCAAGGAGTAGGGATTGCCATGCAACGGATGCACTAGAGCTATAAATGTGTGAAAGCTCAACAAAAGAAACTAGTGGGTGTGCATCCAACTTGCTTGCTCACGAAGACCTAGGGCACTTGAGGAGGCCCATTGTTGGAATATACAACCCAAGTTCTATAATGAAAAATTCCCACTAGTATATGAAAGTGATAACATGAGAGACTCTCTACTATGAAGATCATGGTGCTACATTGAAGCACAAGTGTGGTAAAAGGATAGTAACATTGCCCCTTCTCTATTTTTCTCTCATTTTTTGGGCCTTCTCTTTTTTTGGGCCTTCTCTTTTTTTATGGCCTTTATCTTTTTTTTATTCCTCACTTGGTACAATGCTCTAATAATGATGATCATCACACTTCTATTTATTTACAACTCAATGATTACAACTCGATACTAGAACAAAGATGACTCTATGTGAATGCCTCCGGCGGTGTACCGGGATATGCAATGAACCAAGAGTAACATGTATGAAAGAATTATGAATGGTGGCTTTGCCACAAATACTATGTCAACTACATGATCATGCTAAGCAATATGACAATGATGAATGTGTCATGATGAACGGAATGATGGAAAGTTGCATGGCAATATATCTCGGAATGGCTATGGAAATGCCATAATAGGTAGGTATGGTGGCTGTTTTGAGGAGCATATAAGGAGGTTTATGTGTGAAAGAGCATATCATATCACGGGGTTTGGATGCACTGGCGAAGCTTGCGCCAACTTCTCAATGTGAGAAAGGGCAATGCACGGTACCGAAGAGGCTAGCAAGGATGGAAGGGTGAAAGTGCGTATAATCCATGGACTCAACATTAGTCATAAAGAACTCACATACTTATTGCAAAAATCTACAAGTCATCAAAAACCTCGGCACTACGCGCATGCTTCTAGGGGGATATATTGGTAGGAAAAGACCATCTTTCGTCCCCGACTGCCACTCATAAGGAAGACAATCAAATAACACCTCATGTTTCAAATTTGTTGCATAACGTTTACTATACATGCATGATACGGGACTTGCAAACCTCAACACAAGTATTTCTCAATTTTACAACTACTCAACTAGCATGACTTTGATATTATTACCTCCATATCTCAAAACAATCATCAAGCATCAAACTTTTCTTAGTATTCAACATGCTCATAAGTAAGAAAGTTTTATTATTAATCTTGCATACCAAGCATATTAGGATTTTAAGAAAATTACCATGCTATTAAGAGTCTCAAAATAATCTAACTGAAGCATGAGAGATCAATAGTTTCTATAAAACAAATCCACCACCGTGCTCTAAAAGATATAAGTGAAGCACTAGAGCAAAACTATAAAGCTAAAAAGATATAAGTGAAACACATAGAGTATTCTATCAAATTCCAAATCATGTATGGCTCTCTCAAAAGGTGTGTACAACAAGGATGATTGTGGTATACTAACAAGCAAAGAGTCAAATCATAAAAGATGCTCCAAGCAAAACACATATCATGTGGTGAATAAAAATATAGCTCCAAGTAAAGTTACCGATAGAAGTAGACGAAAGAGGGGATGCCTTCCGGGGCATCCCCAAGCTTTGGCTTTTAGGTGTCCTTAGATTATCTTGGGGGTGCCATGGGCATCCCCAAGCTTAGGTTCTTGCCACTTCTTGTTCCATAATCCATCAAATCTTTACCCAAAACTTGAAAACTTCACAACACAAAACTTAAAGTAGAAAATCTCGTGAGCTCCGTTAGCGAAAGAAAACAAAAGACCACTTCAATGTACTGTAATTAACTCATTCTTTATTTATATTGGTGTTATACCTACTGTATTCCAACTTCTATATGGATTATAAACTATTTTACTAGCCATAGATTCATCAAAATAAGCAAACAACACACGAAAAACAGAATCTGTCAAAAACAGAACAGTCTGTAGTAATCTGTAGCTAGAGCAAGATCTGGAACCCAAAAAATTCTAAAATAAATTTCTGGACGTGAGAAATGTATCTATTAATCATATGCAAAAATAATTAACTAAATAGAACTTTCCAAATAAAAATGACAGCAGTTCTCGTGAGCGCTAAAGTTTCTGTTTTTTACAGCAAGTTCAATCAAGACTTTCCCCAAGCCTTCCCAACGGTTCTACTTGGAACAAACACTAATTAAACACAAAAAACACAACCAAAACAGAGGTTAAATAATTTATTTATTACTAAACAGGAGAAAAAATCAAGGAATAAAAATAAAATTGGGTTGCCTCCCAACAAGCGCTATCGTTTAACGTCCCTAGCTAGGCATAACAAGCAAGAATATATCTAGGTACTGCCATCTTTGGTAGGCAATCCATAAGTGGCTCTCATGATAGATTCATATGGTAATTTTATTTTCTTTCTAGGAAAGTGTTCCATGCCCTTTTTTAATGGAAATTAAAATCTAATATTCCCTTCCTTCATATCAATAATTACACCAACCGTTCTAAGGAAAGATCTACCAAGAATAATAGGGCAAGAAGGATTGCAATCTATATCAAGAACGATAAAATATATGGGCACATAATTCCTATTTGCAACAATAAGAACATCATTAATTCTTCCCATAGGTTTCTTAATAGTGGAATCCGCAAGATGCAAGTTTAGAGAGCAATCATCAAAATCAGGGAAATCTAGTAAATCACACAAAGTTTTGGGAATAGTAGAGACACTAGCACCCAAATCACACAAAGCATAAAACTCATAATTTTTAATTTTAATCTTAATAGTTGGTTCCCACTGATCATAAAGTTTTCTAGGGATAGAAACTTCCAATTCAAGTTTTTCTTCATAAGATTGCATCAAGGCATCAACGATATGTTTAGTAAACGCTTTATTTTGACTATAAGTGTGAGGAGATTTTAGCACGGATTGCAACAAGGAAATGCACTCAATGAAAGAGCAATTTTCATAGTTAAATTCCTTGAAATCCATAATAGTGGGTTTAGCAACATCTAGGGTTTTAATTTCTTCAATCCCACTTTTATCAAATTTAGCATCAAGATCAACAAATTCCAAATTCTTAGAACGCCTTCTAGGTAAAGGTGGATCATATTCAGTCCCATCATTATCAAGATTCATATTGCAAAACAAAGATTTAATAGGGGATACATCAATAAATTTTAGATCTTCATCATTATTTTCATAGGAACTAGAAGAACACGCTTTTATAAAGGCATCTTTCTTAGCACGCATCCTAGCGGTTCTTTCTTTGCACTCGTCAATGGAAATTCTCATGGCTTTGAGAGACTCATTGATATCATGCTTAGGTGGATTAGATCTAAGTTTCAAAGAATCAACATCAAGAGCAATTCTATCAATGTTCCTAGCCAAATCATCAATCTTAAGCAATTTTTCTTCAATCATAGCATTAAAATTCTTTTGTGAGGAAATAAATTCTTTAATATTAGATTCAAAATCAGAGGGCATCTTATTATAATTTCCATAAGAATTGTTGTAGGAATTACCATAATTATTAGAGGGATTACTAGGATAAGGCCTAGGATTGAAATTTCCTCTATACGTGTTGTTACCAAAATTGTTCCTACCAACAAAATTCACATCCATAGGTTCATTTTTATTTTCAATCAAATTAGACAAGGGCACATCATTAGGATCAGAAGAAACACTCTTATTAGCAAATAATTTCATAAGTTCATCCATCTTTCCACTCAAAACATTAATTTCTTCTACCGCATGCTTTTTAGTAGATCTTTCAGTATGCCATTGAGAATAATTAACCATAATATTATCTAGGAGTTTAGTAGCTTCTCCTAAAGTGATTTCCATAAAAGTGCCTCCCGCGGCCGAATCTAAAAGATTTCTAGAAGCAAAATTCAATCCGGCATAAAAATTCCGAACAATCATGCACAAATTTAAACCATGAGTAGGGCAATTACGTATCATTAATTTCATTCTCTCCCAAGCTTGTGCAACATGTTCATGATCAAGTTGTTTAAAATTCATAATATCGTTTCTAAGAGAGATGATCTTAGCGGGAAGAAAATATTTAGAGATAAAAGCATCTTTGTACTTGTTCCATGAATCAATACTATTTTTAGGCAAAGACGAAAACCAAGCTTTAGCACGATCTCTAAGCAAAAAAGGAAATAGCTTCAATTTAACAATATCATTATCGACATCTTTGTTCTTTTGCATGTCACACAAATCAACGAAGCTATTAAGATGGGTAGCATCATCTTCACTAGGAAGGCCGGAGAACGGATCTTTCATGACAAGATTCAACAAAGCAGTATTAATTTCACAAGATTCAGCATCGGTAAGAGGAGCAATCGGAGTGCTAAGGAAATCATTATTATTGGTATTGGTGAAGTCACACAATTTAGTATTATCTTGAGCCATCGCGATAAACAAGCAAACTAACACACGAGCAAACAAAAAGCAAACGGGCAAAAAGGAAAACAGAGAAAGAGAGGGAGGATAGAGAGAGAGGGCAAATAAAACGGCAAGGGTGAATTGGGGGGAGAGGAAAACGAGAGGCAAATGGCAAATAATGTAATGCGGGAGATAGGGATTGTGATGGGTACTTGGTATGTTGACTTTTGCGCAGACTCCCCGGCAACGGCGCCAGAAATTCTTCTTGCTACCTCTTGAGCACTGTGTTGGATTTCCCCGAAGAGGAAGGGATGAGGCAGCAAAGTAGCGTAAGTATTTCCCTCAGTTTTTGAGAACCAAGGTATCAATCCAGTAGGAGGCCACGCTCGAGTCCCTCGTACCTACACAAAAACAATAGCTCAACGCAACCAACGCACTTAGGGGTTGTCAATCCCTTCACGGTCACTTACGAAAGTGAGATCTGATAGAGATGATAAATAATATTTTTGGTATTTTTGGTATAGAGATGCAAAGTAAATAAAGTAAAAGCAAAGCAATAATAAAGTAATGGAGATTGATATGATGAGAAAGAGACCCGGGGGCCATAGGTTTCACTAGTGGCTTCTCTCAAGAGCATAAGTATTCTACGGTGGGTGAACAAATTACTGTTGAGCAATTGACAGAGTTGAGCATACTTATGAGAATATCTAGGTATGATCATGTATATAGGCATCACGTCCGAGACAAGTAGACCGAAACGATTCTGCATCTACTACTATTACTCCACTCATCGACCGCTACCCAGCATGCATCTAGAGTATTAAGTTAAAAACAGAGTAACGCCTTAAGCAAGATGACATGATGTAGAGGGATAATTTCATGCAATATGATAAAAAAACCATCTTGTTATCCTCAATGGCAACAATACAATACGTGCCTTGCTGCCCCTTCTGTCACTGGGAAAGGACATCGCAAGATTGAACCCAAAGCTAAGCACTTCTCCCATGGCAAGAACAACCAATCTAGTAGGCCAAACCAAACTGATAATTCGAAGAGACTTGCAAAGATAACCAATCATACATAAAATAATTCAAAGAAGATTCAAATATTATTCATAGATAGACTGGATCATAAACCCACAATTCATCGGTCTCAACAAACACACCGCAAAAAGAAGATTACATCGAATAGATCTCCACAAGAGAGGGGGAGAACATTGTATTGAGATCCAAAAAGAGAGAAGAAGCCATCTAGCTACTAGCTATGGACCCGTAGGTCTGAAGTAAACTACTCACACTTCATTAGAGGGGCTTGGATGATGATGTAGAAGCCCTCCGTGACCGATGCCCCCTCTGGCGGAGCTCCGGAACAGGCCCCAAGATGAGATCTCGTGGATACAGAAAGTTGCGGCGGTGGAATTAGGTTTTTGGCTCCGTCCCCGATCGTTTGGGGGTACGTGGATATATATAGGAGGAAGAAGTACATTGGTGGAGCTTCGAGGGGCCCATGAGGTAGGGGGCGCACCCTAGGGGGGGCGCCCCCTACCCTCGTGACCACCTCGTGGCTTTCTTGACGGAGGGTCGAAGTCTCCTGGATCTTATCTAATGAGAAAATCACGTTTCCGAAGGTTTCATTCCGCTTGGACTCCGTTTGATATTCCTTTTCTTTGAAACCCTAAAACAGGCAAAAAAACAGCAATTCTGGGCTGGGCCTCCAGTTAATAGGTTAGTCCCAAAAATAATATAAAATTGGAAAATGAAGCCCAATAATGTCTAAAACAGTAGACAATATAGCATGGAGCAATCAAAAATTATAGATACGTTGGAGACGTATCAAGCCTCAACACTCATCGGACCGCATACATCAGTATGTATTATTTCCAATAAGTCAGTTGCTCTCTCCATTGTTACGGAGAACGAAGTCTTAGTCATCTTGCCCATGAGGCATGGTTCGCAAGCATCAAGTGATTCCAAAAGCCCATCAGCATGGAGTTTCTTCATGCGCTTTACACCAATATGACCTAAATGGCAGTGCCACAAATAAGTTGCACTATCATTATTAACTTTGCATTTTTTGTCTTCAATATTATGAATATATGTATCACTACGATCGAGATTCAATAAACCATTTATATTGAGTGTATGACCATAGAAGGTTTTATTCATGTAAATAGAACAACAATTATTCTTTTACGTAAATGAATAACCGTATTGCAATAAACATGATCCAATCATATTTATGCTCAACACAAACACCAAATAACATTTATTTTCGGTTCAACACTAATCCCAAAGGTAAAGGGAGTGTGCGATGGTGATCTTATCAACCTTGGAATCACTTCCAACACACACATCATCACCTCATCCTTAACTAGTCTCTGTTTATTTTGCAACTCCTGTTTTGAGTTACTACTCTTAGCAACTGAACTAGTATCAAATACCGAGGGGTTGCTATAAACACTAGTAAAGTGCACATCAATAACATGTATATCCAATATGCCTTTGTTCACTATGACATCCTTCTTATGCGCCAAGTATCTAGGGCAGTTCCACTTCCAGTGACCATTTCCTTTGCAGTAGAAGCACTCAGTTTCAGCCTTGGGTCTAGCTTTGGGCTTCTTCACGGGAGTGACAACTTGTTTGTCATTCTTCTTGAAGTTCCCTTTCTATCCCTTTGCCCTTTTCTTGAAACTAGTGGTCTTGTTAACCATCAACACTTGATGCTTTTCTTGATTTCTACCTTCGCCGATTTTAGCATCGCGAAGAGCTTGGGAATTGTTTTCGTTATCCCTTGCATATTATAGTTCATCACGAAGTTCTAGTAACTTGGTGATAGTGACTAGAGAACTTTGTCAATTACTATCTCATCTGGAAGATTAACTCCCACTTGATTCAAGCAATTGTAGTACCCAGACAATCTGAGCACATGCTCACTGAATGAGCTATTGTCCTCCATCTTGTAGGCAAAGTACTGTCAGAGGTCACATACCTCTTGACACGGACATGAGTATGAAATACCAATTTCAACTCATGGAACATCTTATATGCTCCATGGCATTCAAAATGTTTTTGAAGTCCCAGTTCTAAGCCGTAAAGCATGGTGCACTAAACTACCAAGTAGTTATCATACCACGCTTGTCAAACGTTCATAACGTCTGCATCTGCTCCTGCAACCACTAAAAAAAATACACTTTCGTGATGATACGTGTTTTTCATAGTAGGTCGCGTTTTTTGTCATGCATGTACATCCATGAAAAATTTATGACAGAATCAAGATAGTCATACCTGTGCTGTCGTAGAAGTGTTCCATGACATTACCAAAATTATCATCACGGAAGTGTCCACTTCCATGATGATAAATCGCGCGTCACAGAAGTGCTTTCGTCAAGGGTGACCGACACATGGCATCCACCGTAACGGAGCGCCGTTAAACTATCAGGTCGGGTTTTGGATCCGATAACCCGTTAACAGCCCCAACCAATGGGGGTTTTCCACGTGTAAAATCATCATTGGCTGGAGGAAACACATTTTGGCTCACCGTTGGGACAGATGTCATCTGCTCATTAGACCAAAGGCGCCTATGATACGGCGACACGTGGCACGACCCAACAGAGGCCCATTCCTGTGAAAAGGCCAGCCCGTTTGACTTGGTCAAAAGGTGGCGGGCCGGCCCACGGAAAGCCTGTTAACGGCCTGTTCGCATATAGCCCATTTACAGCCGGCTAACCCAGGGCCCATTACGCCCTTTCTGAATTAGGCCCAGTAGCGTCATCTGGGCCGTCCAATATGATTCAGCACGTTTTAACTTCCGGCCCATGTGTGGCCCATGACTTCTTTCGGCCCATATGAGGACCTTTGTAACTCTTGGCCCATTAACGGCCCGTGGTGAAACTGGCCCGTAATGAACAGTGTATCACTTTATACCCATTAACGGCCCGTTATTCCATTGGGCCGTTTCCAGCCCAAGTTATCTTTCGGCCTTCTCAGGGCCCATTGATTCTTGGGCTCATTTGCAGCATTCGGTTACATACGGCCCGTTACTGTCATTTTCTGCTTGTGGGCCAAATTCAGCCCGTCGTTACAGTCGGCCCGTTTGCGGACCGTTAATACGTTGGGCTGTTTTCATGTAAAAAACCCGTTGGGCCGTTTTCATAGAGTTATAAAATACGGCCTATTAATGGCCCATTATGGTCCACGAATAGTACGGCCCATGATTGGCGAAATGATGATACGCCCCGTAGAAGGCCCATGGATCCTACGGCCCGTATGAGGCCCATGGATAGTACGGCCCGTAGAAGGCCCATGGATCGTACGGCCCATATAAGGCCCATGGACCCTACGGCCCGTAGAAGGCCCATGGACCCTAAGACCCGTATGGAAGGCCGATGGATCCTACGTCCGGACGAAGGCCCATGGATCATATAGCCCGTAGAAGGCCCATGATTATTTTTTCCTAGTTACCAAAAATAGGATATTGTGGCCACTAGAAAAAAATAGAAAAAGAACTGCAGTGACTACAAGCAAACAACTAAACAAGACAATAAGGAAATAAATAAGCAAGCAATTAACGCTAGCCTATTACCGCTATTACACATATTACATCCAATGGGCATCAAAGTTCGCCACCAGTGCAAATATAGGGAACAAAGCAGCATATTACATACACTGGCCGTCAAAATTGGCCACCAGTGCAAATAAACGCGGCAGCAAAACAAGAGCATAACTGAAACAACTTCAGAAGAGATCAAGAAACATTATCCTGGGTATCCACCATGCTGGTAATAAGCTTAGCAAGCTGATTATCTTTGTCCTGTTTGGCGCTAAAATCCTCCAATGCTTGCTGTTGCACCAGAAAGTATGCATCTGAATGCTCCAGGGACTTTCGCAGTCCTTCCGCTTCTTGTCGCAGCACAGCTGATTGATGTCTTTCAGCTTGTAGTTGAGACTCAAGAAACTAAACTAATTCAGACAGTGAGTTTGAATAGCTTGTGCAAGCGGTAGTGGCTAGTAACTCAAACACTAAACCAAGACAGGACTTTGGGGTTATCTCGCTGTCTTCAAGATAGTCTTCCTTAGCTGTTTTATCAGCTTTGTTGGAGACCAACAAGGATGTGTCACTATCCTGAACCTTATCTGCATTACTTCCTTTACCATTGCTTAATAAGGCACTCTTCCCCAATATTCTGTCAGCATTCTAAAAGAAGAAACAAGCAGACACATAACAAGTTTAGCATGTACTAGTATATGAAACTCATTTCGGTGAACCAGTTCATTAGTAAGGTGGACAGGATTAAACTACCAAGTCTTCTATTGCCAAGTACTAGTACATAATAAAAGCATCAAACAAACATATATCTATGTCCTATGGTCACTGCATTGTCTTGCCAAATCAAAATAGAGACACGGTTCAAATCATATCAGTTCAAGACAAAGCAACAGTGAAAGAATACAAAGCGTGGGAAACTACACGGCACAACAAGATTTTAGATGGGTACCACGGGTCTACATGTACAACAACACTATTGGCTCTGTTGTGATGCTAGTAATGTGCATGATATGAAAGTCAACTGTATACACAATTGAAATTGAAATCAATAGAGCTATTGATAAGAGCAAACCTGTTAAAGAAACATGCGTGAACATACCTGCTGTGCCATTGGAGTTTCGATTGGATCCTTCCATTTAAAAATAAGTTTGTATGAGTAAATACAGTGATACAAGAGCAAAGCAATCATAGTTAAAAAAGGCGCGCCTAGGCTCTAGGCGTTGGCAAAACGTATTGCGCATAACTATGCATAATCTGTGCATAACTGCGCATAAGCATGCGCTTTGGTCAGTAAAGCGCAAGGTGGTGGCAAAACGCACAATTAACGCCTAGCGCTTTTTTGAACTATGATAGCAATGGAATCTTAAATTAGAACAGTTGTTCTTCAGGTTTAGGCACTTGTTCTACATGAACAGAGTACAGTAAGACGCAAGAATATAATACTTAAAAATAGAAAATGAGCTCATAGACCTTACCACATTCTTGGTTCGGGACCAGTATAGAACAAGGCGTTCCCAGTCATCGTCCAGTAAATGTGTCTCAGGAGAACGTAAGGGAATTTGATGAGTTTGTTTGCCGGTGAAGTACGTTTTCTTCAGGTAATTCAGATACTGCCACCACGCATTCTTGAAGATAGCAGAGGTATTAGCACAGGTTACCTCATCCTGAGTTTCCAAATCGGTCCTTCTCTATAGAGAAAAATGGGAAAATTTGATGTATTATAACCATCATGGAGGTAGGATGTATGGGACGAAGCAAAGTAATTGCCATGAATAACATTACTTACACATAACTCCTGGACAAACACCTGCAACTGGCATTTTCCTTCATATTCAGTATAATATTTCCAAGATGGGAAGATACGCACATACGATTTAACAACATCAAATGCGATAGATGCTAAACTACGACTAGCTGGTTGTGCTTCCTCCACAGGAATAGGCGTACTAACTGGTGGAGTTGGGGTTCGCCGTGATAGTACTGGTCCTTTGGGCACCGGAGCTGCCTTACGAATTGCTCTTGTTTGGGAGCTCTATGGTGGAGATGGTGTTGTGTCAACAGGAACTGGGTTACTATCGGCTGGGGTTGGGGTTAGATTGGGTGAAGCTGGTTCTCTGTCCATCGCAGTAGGGGTACAATTTGCGAGAGTTTGGGTTATGTGTGGTAGGGCTGGTTCTTGTGCATGTACAACCGGGGTGCTATCTCCACCAAGAGGTAGCACTGTTTTATTTGAAGATTGTGTTTTTAGTCCGCTAGATACTGGCATCACCCGCTCCAATTCAAATGGCTGATAAACAGGAAACATAGTTGAATGTACAGACATTGTATGAGAGACAGATGCAATAGATAGTGTGGAAAAAAGAGGGCATGAAATAGTTGACATGTATATTGTTTAACTAAAAGGGATAGCATGACATAATTTCACATATATGATGTCTATCTAAACTGGATAGCATAGCATAACATAATTCAAAGATATGATGAATAACTAAACAGGATCGCATGACATAATTCACCTACATGTTATCTAAGTAATCCGGATCGCATCATTTAATTCACATATGTGATTTATATGCTAAACAAAGGGCATTCGATATGATGTTTGAACTAAGAACATGGTGTTGAATATTGTGTATATGATGTCTAAACTATGCAATGCAAGACACCGTATGCATGATATGAGCAGTATAACCGTGCCAAGTTAGAGCATACACCTCAGTGGGGGAATAGGACTGGTCATCTGTCTCTGAATCCATCTCTGAGGAGCTATCGGGACCCAACAAGAGATCTGCTTCGACAGGTAGCACTGTCTACTCTGAAGGCCTTGTTTTCACTCCAGATTTTTCCATCTCCCACCCAAATGGCTGATTCACAGGAAGAGTAGTTTAATGTACAAACATTGTTGACAAATGGAAATGTAATAAAGAAAAGGATGGGCAAGATATCATTCAAATATATGATGCCTGGTTAAACAGGATGGCATTGCACATTTCACATATATTATGGCTGGCTAAAAGACATGAGACTACATAATTCCCATATATGATATAGAAACTAAACAGGTGGGATTACAAAACATGTCTAAACTAAGAAGATGACATATATGATGTCAAAAGTAGGCACTGCAAGGCAACATATGCATGATATGACTAACATCATCATGCCAAGGTAGAGCAAACACCTTGGGGGTAAATAGGAGTGGTCAGCGGTGTCTGAATCCGCCTCAGAACAGATATCTTCCTCTGGATTACAATCTGGAGAGGAGTGGGGAGGGTTTGCCATTGAACCCACCATGGAGCGATGTCTGCATGACATTGTATTGCCGCGCAAAACTCTTCTCTTTTTCTCTACATGTTCAGCATGACTGTGTACAATATTTGACATGCATACGAAAAAATATGGTGAGATTATGTAAGGAGAGCATGCAGAAATTTAGAGTGATGGTAACAACCAGTGGATTGACGTTTTTCCGTTGAACCAAAATAGCCCTAATGGATCAACGTGAATGTATAGTAATAAGTGATGCAACAAGTGTACAACCTCTTTGCTGTAGCCGTGTCGACCTCAGCATCGTTGGGTTGGTCATTGAAGCAGTTGAGGCAGAGGTGGCTGTCGGAGGTGTGGAGGAAGATCTGAGGAATCTGTAGACGGCGTCCAGGGCACTGCTCTGTTGTGATGGATCATTCTGTCGTTGGAGCAGCTCCGGTGAGCCGTAAGACATCAAGGCTGAAGCAGCACAAGACAGACATCGTCAATCTCAAGTGTGATTCTAATAGCATCTCAAATAGATGATGTAAAATGGATGTAAAATTAACATCACCAAAAACCACCTGACTACAACAGATGAGGTAAAAACTGTTGACTCTGAACTTAACTGTCGAGACTGAAATTTACTGTGGAATCTGAATGCTACTGTCGAAACTGAACGCAATGGTAGCAGAGAGGCACTTGACATGTAGTTTAGGGAGGGCCTGCAGTTCATCTTCAACCTGCACCCCCCCTGAGCCGCCCGCCACCACCGGCCGAACCGCTGGCCCCAGCGCCGTCTCGAAACAACTCGCCACCGCCGCCCCGGCCAGCCCTCTAGGCCCCCCCCCCCCCCCCCGAACCCTAAGATAGATAGTGGGGTACCTCTCCAGCGAGCCCCCTCCCCGCTGCGGGTGGTTCTTCCTTAACTCCGGCGAGCCCCCCCCAACCCCTGAAAATTGACTGACCCAAAAGTCGATTCAGTCGACTGGAGTGTGGCTTAATCGGAGCAGAGTAGCAGCACGAGCGAGGGGGAGAGCAGAAACAGCAGCTTGGCGAGCGATGAGCGAGCGAGAGCTGGAGCAGCAGCAGCAGCGCGAGCGGGTGAGAGCCAGTGCAGCAGCAGCAGATCCGGATGGTATGGACGCCGCCTCCGAAGGGGCCTCGCACTGGGGGAGAGCCGCCATGGAGATGTCGCCCGCGGCGCCGGCTTCAAGGTAGCCGCTCCATGGGGGTACGGGATGGAGCACCGTCGGCGCTGGGAGGTCGAGTTAAGGAGAAGGTGCGATGCGATGAGTGTACAACCTCTTTGGTGGCGCCGAGTAGGCCACAGCTTCGTCCGAGGAGTCGGTGAGGATGCTGCAGTCCTGGTGGAGCAGGTTAAGGCGGCGTTGTGGGGATGGAGCAGCCGCGATAGACGAGGCGATCGTCGGAGCAGCTCCTTGGAGGTGGAGGACGGGGCGGCTGAACCGGCAGGACGGCGAGATGGACGACGGATCCTCATACGGGGAGGTGGACGAGGGACGTCGAGCTGTTGTGGTGGACGACGTCGTCGGGGAAGAGGCTCCGGCTAGGCAGCGGTGATGTGGCGGACGGAGGAGGGTGGGGTTTCGCGGCTGGAGCGGAGAGGTTATGGCGGCCTGGGATTTCGAATGGCGAAAAGGGGGCGATGGGAGGGGGTGAAGCATGACTTAGGGACGCGCTTGTCCAAAATGTAGGGTGTGTTACAAAAGTACCCCCACCGATTTGAACTAGCGGCCCTTTCGGCTCAGGGTTAGAAGGGGGATTTCACGTGTCGGGATTTGGCAGCTGGAGGGAGTTTTCGCGTGCGTTGTAATTTCGAGATAGCAAGGCGCGGGTTGTGAAGGCGCCAGTTTTGGGAGCACGATATCTGAATTTTCGGGATATAACAAGACGTGGGTTGAATTTTAGGGACAAGCCTAACGTGTAGTAATATTGTACTTGTATGTACCAAATCAACTCGCACTTCCCTCAACCAAAAATAAAACAAAAAAAATAAAACTATTCACACCACACAAAGAGAGAGTCTTGCCCCGTTTTACTATACAAATGCTATTCAAAGCTACTCCCTCCTTCCATCTATATAGGGCATATTGCGTTTTTTGATGCTAACTTTGACCAAATATTAGAGCAATGATATATGACATGCAACTTACACAAAGCACACCGTTAAATTCGTCTGTGAAAGGTTCTTTCAATGATATAATTTTCACATTGTGCATGTCATGTACTATTAATCTTGTCAATAGTCAAAGGCGGTCTTAAAAATCTCATTACGCCCTATATAGATGGAAGGAGGGAGTATGAATCCATGTTATGTTCGATTAAATTTTTTCGCTTGCTGTATAATGCATGTAACCTACTCGTTCCAACATTTTAGTGCATTCCAAATGTCTATACTACCGCTGCAATTCGAACTAAATTTGAATTCGTTTCTCTATTTCAATAAGAATCTACAATCATGATTGTTGCCAACTTCAACCATCATAGTTTCCTTGCTATCCGCCAGATATAAATCGGATGGCCTATAATGCAGGATGGTAGGCACACCATCATCAACAACTCCGTTTTTTATAAGAGTAGAGATAAAATATATTAAATTTAATATAACATGTTCATAACCACACCATGTGTATCACCGTTATATATATTCACACATGCGTCGATTTGAAACACTATGATAAATTCTTCAAATATCCGAATTCGCTTTTTATAATGAAGTATATATGATCTCTATTCGTCTTTTACACCCACACAACCCTCTTATCTTTGTAGCTAGCGCTAACTTTCTCTTGTGCATGCACACGCTCGCATCCCTCTCACCCTCCCTCAGCATTCTCTAGCTCCATCGCGCAAATTCGTCTTTTCACTTTAGGTCGTTCACCCATGGTGTGTGTAGGCCCCCCAACTCCTTTATGGCACACATCGATCGATATGCCTCTCTAGCCAGGTGTGCCTAGCACAAACACAAGCTTCCCCTCTTCTCCTGTCACCGTCCATGCCTCACTCCCACCACTCTTTTCATCGTTCTCGTACTCGCACACTCCTCCCCCCTCAATATAGTATGCCTCTCGTACCACCTCCTACATGCATCCCCCTCTCTCTCTATCCTTCTCCTCGTGCCTCATTTGCTTCTAACACACACATGCATGTATACCGATCGATCTCCCAACATATACCTAGATCGACTTTAACTACCCCCCCATCGATCGACGTACCTCACAAGTTATGTATCTCCTTTCTTTAACAAAGGGCGATTGATCTTCCTATGTAGTTACGTCTGCTTACCACAGCCACATCGTCCCCCCTCATCATTCGTGCATGCCTCCTGACCTGTCTCTCACACGCACGTGCACAGACAACAAGCAGCCATCTCCTCTCTTATTGATATTGCGGGCATGCCCTCCGTTTGTCTAGCAAGCCTATCCCACCATTTGTTAGAAGCAACTCCACTACCACCCCTCCAACACTCTAGCTCTGTCTCTCTCCCAACATTATTCCTCTCCTGCACATATGCATGGATGCCGATCGATCTCCCTTAATACATGAGGCAGATAGATCTCCTTAATACATGAGGTAGGCCTCTCTTCTCCTCCACACATACACCAGCCATTGTACCTCTATAGTTAATTGGGCCTCCCTCTTCCCCCACCACACACCGATAGTCGAGCGCTGCAGGTAGGTATCCATGCCACAGTGACAAACTGCACATGTCCCATCTCACGTTCCAGTAGGCTAGCCACTCTATATCTTTGACGTGGGTACACACAAATTCGATGGCACTCTTTATCGATCACGCGCGCACACACACACACACATCATCCCTCTCTTCAATTCTATGGACACCTCAAGATGCATTTGTATGAGTAGTTTATCTTGTGAGAGAAAAGGTTGAATGAGGGAAGGCCTTATTTGCGAACGTGGAGAGACGTGTGGGTATATTTTTGCAAAATTGCCATAGTTTCTTTCCTATCCGTTAGATATAAATCCGACGACCTATATTGCTGTCAGGACCCCGATTCCAAATCACATCGATCTAGCCGGTAACACCTCATATCACATTGCGGCCTCACGCACGGTATCCCACGGGTGTCGCCTTACCATGGCCCGGGACCATTTGCGCCTTTTGGCTCACGTATATGATAGTGTCGCTAGCATCCATATGATAGAGAACCCGGGCCGACATGGCTAGTCGTGAATCCAAAGCGGCACAGACCTATGGAGAAAGGCATACATGAATCACATCGAGCATGTCGGTCATCAGCGAGTGAATCCGGGCTGTAGCACTGGGCTAACAGGACTCCGGGGAACCCGGGCTGTAGCAGGCTAGGCAGGACTCTGGATGTCACCGCGCGACATTTCCCCGAAGGGACAGACATAGGAACGAAGTGAAACACATGCCGGCCAGTCAAGTGTCCTGAACAGTAGTGCTGGGCTAGCAGGACTCCGGTGAACCGGGCTGTAGCGGACTACTATGGCTCGAGGAACACTAGACTACATTTCCCCATAAGAAAGGCTGCCAAGGATAAACAACTAGATTGTCGGATCCCACTCATACCAAGCATTTCAATCATACACACAATATGCCCGATATGAGTACATACAACATGGCATCACAACAAAACTCTACAACTCAAGTACTTTATTTAAAGGCTCCAGAGAGCCATACATAACATGTTCATACAGGTAGGGGTCACATGACCCGACACTCAAGTCATACAAACATACAAGCACAAGCGGAAGTAAATGGTCTGAGTAAAGACACTAGAAAGCAAGAAGGCTTCCAAAGCCTGCCTATCTACATAGGGCCTTCCATGGCCAGGATCACCACCTGGGTGGCTAGTCACTCGTCGACGTCAAGGTCTACATAGAACCCATCGGAGGGGGCGGTGTTGTCATCTGAAAACAGTAATTAAGAAAACATGAGTACAAAGGTACTCAGCAAGTCTTACAACAGAACCTACTATACATGCTCATTCTCAAGAAGGTGGTGGGGTTATTGCAGCAAGCCAGCTTTGACTCTTGGCTAAGCTATCCTATGGAACTCCACTAGTAAAATAGTTTTCGCACACGAGTCCACTACTCACCAACACAATACTCCACCAGGGATTCTCCCTCGTCATCCTACGAGAGGGCCATCCTCGGTACGCACACTTATCTTGAGTCTTTTAGTAGTAACCATTAACTTGTCTATGAACTGTATAGGCAACCAAGTAGTCCTTTACCGCGGACGCGGCTATTCAAATAGTTTTATACCCTGCAGGGGTGTACCTCTTCATACACGCTTTCACCACTTACCGCCGTTTACACGACATGTACTCGGCAACCTTCAAGCGGAGGCCCAACGAGGGTGTCGGCCACGGCCTACCTAAACACTCAAGTCTCTAGTCCAGGTTCATCGCCTATCCAGGTTCCATCCGCAGGGAGTCCGGCCGAGGTTTCCACATACGGCCCCGAACGATGTGAACAGGGTTCCCGAGACACCAAACGGGTGACTTGGTACACCGTGCCACGGTGTATCTACCGCAACATAGCCCACCCCTAGGGTCAGCGCTACGCACGGCCGCCAACACATAACCTACAAACACCAGAAACTATTTGCAACTCCTGGACAGAGTACTAGGGTATTTAAGAAGCCGAGAGGGTCAATTAAGGATCCCAATGCATGGTAGTAGCTAAATCTTAAAATCACACATATAGATCTCAGTTCTTAGGGACGACCTCAATGAAACAACCCACCATGTACTCCTACATGGCCTCTCATCGATACCTTTACCAAAACATGTTCCACACATCCCTCACATTACCGACATAATCATTTCACTCTAGCCCATCACCCAGATGAACCAGACCTGACACAACTCTAAGCATAGCAGGCATAGCAAGGTAGGAATCACATACATGGCTCAATCAACTCCTACACATGCTAGTGGGTTTCATCTAGTTACTGTGGCAATGACAGGTCATGCAGAGGATAAGGGTTCAACTACTGTAGCACACAGCAGTTTGAATCGCGTTGTCTTAATGAAGTAAACAAGAGCAGAAGCAAGAACATGGGTTGTATCGGAATGATCAATGGGTTGCTTGCCTGTTGTAGTGGTAGTAGGGTACTGCCCTTCAGACGGATACTCGGGGATATCCTCGGAGGCAGAACCTACCACGAAAATCACACCGAACATAATCAACACATGGCAATATGCAACAATTTTTTGCATGCTATGACATGGCAAGATGAAAGTGTCTTGGCCTAATGCAAGCTAAAACAGAAGGGGATGAACTCATTTGAATCAAAGATTCAAATGTTAGCTCATTAAACATGGCCTTATTAGTGCATTACCTTATTCTGCTTAAACAACAAGGTTAACTTGTTTTGTCATGCATGAAACCATTACAGATGGATAGATTGAATTTTTCTGATCATTTTTCATATATAAATCTTTGCATTTGGAGCTATGGTTGATTTTCTATGATTTTTAGAAGTTTTGGATATTTTCTGGAATTTCCTATATAAGAATAATTCCAGTAATTGAATTAATGCGTCAGCATGACATAGGTGTGACATCAGCGGTCAACTGGGTCGGCCAGGTCAAACCTGACTGGTGGGCCCTGTCTGTTAGTGACTCAGCTAATTATCAGAATTAAATTAACACTAATTAGCTGTCAGTGGGGCCTGGGCCCACATGTCAGTGTCTAAACTAATTAAAATTAGTTAAGACTAATCCTAAACTAGTTAGCAGACCAGCCCCACCTGTAATAGACTCAGGGGGGAGTCAACTTGGGCCCACACGGGTCAGACATGGTCAACTCGCCGGCGGCTTGACGCCGGCGATGATAGACGCGGCGGAGGGCTCGGGTTTGCGTCTCCGGCGACCAAATCAACGGCGGAGAGCAGCTACGTGACGCGGGGAGCGAGCCGCGTCGTTTGGTGGAGAAAGTGGAGCTCGGGGAGGCCGAGAACGACGCCGGTGACGAGCTTGGCGGTCGCCGGAGTTCGGGCGAGGATGAACCCGAAGCTATGGGGCACGGCGAGGCGCGGGGAGTGGTGCGTTAGGCTCCTGGGAACGTGGTGAGTGTGGTGACGCGCTCGGAATCGAGCTTACGCGCCTGTGGCCACGGCGGCGACATGGCCGGCGGAGCCGAGCTCTCGGCCGTGATGGCCAACGGGGTTAGAGGGCAGCTCGAGCGACGTGGCTAGGGGGAGAAGAGAGAGAAGCTCACGGTGAGTTCAGCGGGCGTCGAAGCGGGCTCGGGGAAGCTTGTGTGGCGGAAAAATGTCGACCATGATCTCCGGTGACCGACGAGGGGAACGGCAGCGGTGGCGGCGTTGCAGCGCATCCGAGGCCTCGTGGCTCGTCGAGGAGGTCGAGGGAGATGTTGCGGAGCTCGTGGGCACGGTGGGGTGACACGGGGACGACGGTAGCTGCGGCTACGGTGGCAAGACGACGGCGGCTGCGTCGGCCATGGCTTCGGGGGAGCGAGGGAGAGAGGCAGGGGGTGAATGAGATGTCCACGGGGTCGGGGCGGCGACGTGGAGCTCGCCCAAGTGTCTTGGCCTCGCGGGCGGCAAGCAGCTGACGCCGTGGCGAGCTCGTGCTCGCCGGCGTCACCTCTGTGCCTGCCTGGCGAGGGAGAAGCAGCTGGCTGGCGCGGGCCAGCACAGTGCTAGGCCGGCCAGGTGGGCTGCGGCCAGGTAAGTTTCCTGCTCCTCTTTTATTTCTGTTTTTCTATTTTTCTGTAAGTTTGTGGCTTTATTAAAAATACTTAGGCACTTACAAAAATCCTGAAAATAATCATAGGCTCTGTTTAGATTATTTCCAACTGCCCACACTTATTTCCAGAATTATTTGAGCATTTAAAATATTTTATAGCATTTAAATGCCCAAATTCAAATACTTATGATTTAAATCAAAAAATCCAGAATGTCCTAGAAAAGAGTGCACCACTTTTGTCAAAGGTTTTAACCCAAAACAAAAAGCGTGGGCTTTTTAGAAGGGCATTTCAGGTTCATTGAAAAAGTTTTTAGTAAACCCTAGTTGTTTCCAGGGGGTGCTGGGGTTTCTGTCATCCCCATTTCAAATTTAAAAGGAATTTAAACATGATGCACACTCTAATGCTTGAACTAGCTGGGGTGTGACAACTCACCCCCACTCAAAAGAATCTCGTCCCGAGATTTAGGATCCTCCGGAAAGAAGGTGGGGTACTCGAGTCGAAGACGATCCTCCCTTTCCCAAGTGGCTTCTTTCTCGGAATGGTGTGACCATTGAACCTTGAGAAACTTGATATTATGATGTCAAGTGGTACGCTTGGCTTGATCAAGGATATGAATGGGATATTCCCGATATGAGAGGTTATCTTGTAGATCAAGCGTTTCGTGGTCCACTCCATGGATAGGATCCGCGAAGCAACGCCTGAGTTGAGAAACGTGGAAGAAATCATGAACTCTGGAAAGATGCGAAGGTAGTTCCATTTGGTAGGAAACTTCTCCTCGTTTGGCAAGAATGCGAAAGGGTCCGATGTAACGAGGAGCCAATTTGCCTTTGATACCGAAACGATGGGTTCCCTTTAACGGAGTAACCCGAAGGTAGGCCTTCTCGCCAACTTCATAAGGCATAGGCTTATGTTTACGATCATATTGACTCTTTTGACGAGATTGGGCTGTTTTCAATTTCTCACGAATAACGCGAACCTGTTCTTCTGCTTCCTGAATCATATCTGGGCCAAAGAGTTGTCTTTCCCCGGTTTCTGACCAGTTAAGAGGCGTTCGACATTTTCGTCCATAGAGAACTTCGAAAGGAGCCTTGCCCAAGCTAGCTTGATAACTATTGTTGTAAGCAAACTCCGCGAATGGAAGGCATTTCTCCCAACCCATTCCGAACGAGATGACAGAGGCTCTGAGCATATCTTCCAGAATTTGATTGACTCATTCTACTTGACCACTTGATTGAGGGTGGAAGGCGGTGCTAAAAGAGAGACGAGTTCCCATAGCATTTTGGAAACTTTCCCAAAATCGAGAGGTGAAGAGACTCCCACGGTCTGAGTTAATTTCCAATGGAACACCATGAAGAGACACTATTCGGGAGATGTACAAGTCAGCTAGCTGGCTAGCGGTGATACTCTCACGAACAGGTAGGAAATGGGCTACCTTGGAAAGACGGTCGATCACGACGAAGATGGAATTATTCCCTCTCTTGGTCCTGGGAAACCCAGTAATGAAATCCATACTGATTTTATCCCATTTCCACTCAGGAATAGCCAAAGGTTGAAGGGTGCCAGCAGGCCGTTGATGCTCCGCTTTAACACGACAACAGACGTCGCAGCTAGCAATGTATTGAGCAATTTCTCTCTTCATCCTAGTCCACCAAAACCTCTGGCGTAGGTCTTGATACATTTTAGTACTGCCGGGATGAATGGTGAGAGGGGAATCATGAGCTTCCTTAAGAATCAACTGGTGTAGATGTTGTTTCTTGGGAACCACCAAGCGGTTCTCGAAGAAGACAACACCTCGCTCATCCATGGAAAAACATTTAGCAACTCCGCTAGCGATGTTTTCCTTAATCCGGGATATGCCCTTATCATACCGCTGGGCGGTTATGATCTGATCCATAAGATTAGGCTTCGTCACCAGGGTGGATAGGAATCCATGAGGAACAATGTGAAGATTAAGCTTACGAAATTCCTCATGGAGAAGTGGTTGACTTTGTTGTAACATCAGGTTGTTACAATAGGACTTACGACTTAGCGCATCGGCCATGACATTGGCTTTGCCCAGGGTGTAGGTTATTCCTAAGTCGTAATCCGAGATCAACTCGACCCAACATCTTTGCCCGAGATTCAAATCTGGTTGGGTGAAGATATATTTCAAACTTTGGTGATCGGTGAAGATCTCGCAGCGATTACCGAGGAGGTAATGTCGCCAAGTTTTAAGTGCATGGACTACAGCTGCAAGCTCTAGATCATGTGTGGGATAGTTTTCCTCATGTGGGTGTAATTGCTGTGAAGCATAGGCAATTACCTGACGATCCTGCATGAGTATGCAACCTAGTCCTTGTCGCGAGGCGTCGCAATAGATAACAAAGTCCTTGGAGAAATCTGGTGGTACCAGTACGGGAGCAGATGTCAGGTGTCTTTTTAGTTCCTGAAAGCTGAACTCGCACTGTGGAGTCCACTCGAACTTTTTATCTTTCTTGAGGAGTTCAGTTAGAGGTTTAGCAACCTTGGAGAAATTCTCGACGAAGCGGCGGCAATAGCTCGCTAAGCCAAGGAAGCTCCGAACTTGCTTGACCGTCTCAGGTGGAGTCCAATCAAGGACAGCTTGAACTCGCTCGGGATTGATAGCAATACCCTTACCAGAGATTACATGGCCTAGATAGGTCACTTCTGGCAACCAAAATTCACACTTGGAGAATTTGGCATAAAGGCGATGCTCTCGAAGTTTCATCAATACCAGTCTTAGATGTTCGGCATGTTCCTCTTCAATCTTGGAGTAGATGAGTATGTCATCGAGGTATACTATGATGAATTTATCCAAATACTCCATGAAGACCAAGTTCATTAACCGGGAGAAGGTGGCTGGGGCATTGGTTAAACCGAAGGACATAACGGTGTACTCGTATTGGCCATAACGAGTAACAAAGGCCGTTTTGGGAATGTCCCCGTTTCTGATTTTGATTTGATGGTAGCCCAACCTCAAATCCATCTTGGAAAAGACTGAGGACCCAGCGAGCTGGTCATACAGATCGTTGATCCTGGGAAGCGGATACTTATTCTTGATGGTGACCAAGTTGACAGGTCGGTAATCTACAACCATTCGATCCGTTCCATCCTTCTTCTTGACGAAGAGGACGGGGCAAGCCCAAGGAGAGGAACAAGGACGGATGAAACCCTTTTCAAGGACTCATCGAGTTGGTTCTTAAGCTCGGCTAGTTCTAAGGGTGCCATCTTGTAGGGTCTTCTAGAAATTGGAACGGTTCCTGGAACAAGGTCTATCACAAACTCGACATCCCTGTCAGGTGGAACACCTGGCAGTTCTTCTGGAAAGACATCCGGAAAGTCTCGGACTACCAGAACATCTTCAAGGTCTGGAAGGGGGTTGGCATTTAGGGAGTAAAGTTGGCACTTGGCCACTCGAGTTAAGACATTGACTGTCTTGTCCGATGAATGAGTAAGTTGAACGGTTCTAGTGGCACAATCAATCTTAGCATAATGAGCTGACATCCAGTCCATACCCAAGATGATGTTTATGTCCGAGGACTTGA
The DNA here is from genome assembly GCF_003073215.2 of Triticum urartu. NCBI lineage: Eukaryota > Viridiplantae > Streptophyta > Magnoliopsida > Poales > Poaceae > Triticum > Triticum urartu. The sequence goes on from NC_053028.1 coordinate 600,851,398, forward strand.
GAGCTATTAAGGATCCAAGGAAGACAAGTCTATCGACAAGAATTTCGTTCCCACGGCTTACTCTAGAAGTTTGCCATTTGGAACTCGGAGTTTGAATTACCATGGAAGTGGGCATGTCATAGAATGTCGTGTTATGCAATCGAGCATAGTTCTCGGATATGAATGAATGAGATGCTCCAGTATCGAAAAGAACAGATGCCGGGTGGCAGTTAACAAGGAGCGTACCAAGGACGACGTTAGGATCCTCATGAGCCTCCTCGGCTGAAACATAGTTGACATGGCCACGTGTAGTAGTGACCGGCTTAGCGTAGTATGTCTTTCCCGCGGGCTTACCACGGCCAACGGACTTTCCAGTTTGATTGGGGTTGTTGTTCTGGGGACACTCTCGGCTATAGTGACCCGGCTCTCCACACTTGAAGCATGTCACCACATTGGGGCGTGGAGCAGCATTAGCAGCGAGGCCACCATAGGGCTTGGGCAGTGCAAACTGCTAGTTGGGACGAGGCGCCTCAAAGGATGGCCTCGGAATAAACCTGGGTGGCAGTGCCGTGCTTGGGATCCACACCCGGCGCTTTTGAGCTCCAGAGCCGGATGAAGAGCCAAAATCACGGGAGTGCTTGCGTGAAGCGTCATAATCAGTCTGGCCTGTCTCAGTGTTGATGGCTTTATTGACCAACTTCTGAAAGGATGTGCACTCGTGCAGACGAAGATCGCGACGAAGCTCAGGGCTAAGTCCCTTGCGGAACCTTGCCTGCTTCTTAGCATCAGTAGATACCTCTTCAGGGGCATAACGTGCCAGATTCCCAAATTCACGACTATATGCATCCACAGTCAGTCTTCCTTGGGTGAAATTGCAGAACTCCTCCCTCTTGCGATCTATGAGACCTTCCGAAATGTGATGCTCACGGAAAGCCTCACCGAATTCAGCCCAAGTAGTAATTTGGCCGACTGGGCGCATAGCTTCGAAGTTTTCCCACCAAAGGCTAGCAGGGCCTTCAAGATGATAGGCAGCATAAGTAACCTTGTCGGCTTCGGCTACGTTGGCAGAATGTTGCTTGTGGGTGATTCTGCGAAGCCAGTCATCCGTATCGAGGGGCTCGACGGAATGGTTAAACTTTGGTGGGTACAGCTTGATAAAGTCATTGATTGACACCAAGTCATTTCACTGATGGCGTGCAGTGTTCTGCTCAATCCGCTCTAGCAGGCGGTTAGTCTCACGCTTGTTTCTTTCCGCCTCCAGCATCACCTCGGCCAGAGAGGGCGGGTGAAGCAGATTTTCACCCCTAGCTGCACTGGCTTCCCCCTGCTCCGGGGCAGCAGGGTTGCTGCGGGTGTTGACCATCCTAGGAGAAAACAAGACAACGGTTTAGATAAGGATGGCTCAAACTTAGCAAGGAAGTGCAGAATGTAATGGATAACACGGAATGCAGAGATGTTCATCCGTATGTCATGGTAATATAAAACTGCCATATATATACCAACGGTCATACACATCATACATATTTTAGTACAAGCCCAGGCTACAGTACAACTATGATGAAAGACGGTACATCTCATCGGAGGCATTCCAGGCTCCTATACATTATTTGTTTACACCTCCGGAATTGATTACACACAAAGTCATATTCCACAAGTCACGCAGGACAGTGGAGATACAACTATTACAATACTAGTGATACTACTACTAACTCAGACAGCTCCGTAGTAGTCCTCATAGAAGTCACCTCCATAGCCTGGAAGTTCAACGTGATCATCCGGGAACAGACGGTCCTGAGGAGCTTGTGGACCAAAGGGGCTAGGATGAGGTCTTGGGCCAACAAACGGTGGCCTGCAGGGACCACGGGTGGGGTGATGCCTCCCACATCACGCCAATCCACCATGTCTGGCAGAGCAGATCTCACAGGATACAGATCCCTTGTATCCATACATCCAGCTTGCACCGCAGGTGCAAACCGAGTCAATGTGGCCCAATGATCAGCACGGGTATTGAAAAGCTCTAGCCTCAAGGCCTGATTCTCTCGGTCCTTATCTTCGAGCATCTCGGCAGTGGTACGAGTTAATGAGTCCTCCTGAGTGGAGTCAGCATAGATAGCCTGAAGATACCCTTGCGCTCCCGGAAGTGAAGCTGGCATGTAACGGAAGTCGGTGTTCCGAAGCAGGCCAGTCCGGACTCACATGATGGTCATCATGGAATAGGCAGCATCCTGCACAGCCATCTCAACAGTAACCCCGAGTCCATAGGAACAGTGCAGGGGCTCGGTAGATCCAGGATAAGAAGGAAATATCCTGACGGTGCAGAAATATTGGCTTTGATTAAAGTCTCAGAACTGCTCTTCGACGGTGTATTCGGGATACCAACGATAACCCATCTCGATCATTACCCGGAGTAACATAGCAGTATGACCGGGCACGTCGAGGCACCGGGTCAGGCGAACCACTTGGTTTTGAGCAGGGTTGGCCATCTGAAAGCACAACCACAATGCAAAGACATTAGAATTTCTAGGGAAAATTGGACAGCATAACAGCTGTAAATGCTCAGAAAAGATTTGAGACATCCACAACAATTTGCAATACCACTCAACAACATCATATCAAGGTTCTGATTCAACTAGCAACATACTAGAAATGGTAGAAACTGAACTGGGGCTTGTAACAACAATCCTATAAGCTACTACGGATTAGTAACACGTGAACCTGGTAGAAGAAGAGAGCCTAGTCCTTAACCCACGTTGAATGAGAAGAGAATGACTCAGATCAGAGGGCATAAGGTAAAGGAGTAAAAGAGCATGACGTTCCCTCCCACAATCAATTCCCCTAACTATAACTAAAGCATTTCTAGACTCGACATCGACCAGTTTGGCTCAACGAACCTACAGGCAGTCCGGCTCTGATGCCAACGCTGTCAGGACCCCGATTCCAAATCACATCGATCTAGCCGGTAACACCTCATATCACATTGCGGCCTCACGCACGGTATCCCATGGGTGTCGCCTTACCATGGCCCAGGACCGTTTGCGCGTTTTGGCTCATGTATATGATAGTGTCGCTAGCATCCATATGACAGAGAACCCGGGCCGACATGGCTAGTCGTGAACCCAAAGCGGCACTAACCTATGGAGAAAGGCATACATGAATCACATCGAGCATGTCGGTCATCAGCGAGTGAATCCGGGCTGTAGCACTGGGCTAACAGGACTCCGGGGAACCCGGGCTGTAGCAGGCTAGGCAGGACTCTGGATGTCACCGCGCGACATTTTCCCGAAGGGACAGACATAGGAACGAAGTGAAACACATGCCGGCCAGTCAAGTGTCCTGAACAGTAGTGCTGGGCTAGCAGGACTCCGGTGAACCGGGCTGTAGCGGACTACTATGGCTCGAGGAACACTAGACTACATTTCCCCATAAGAAAGGCTGCCAAGGATAAACAACTAGATTGTCGGATCCCACTCATACCAAGCATTTCAATCATACACACAATATGCCCGATATGAGTACATACAACATGGCATCACAACAAAACTCTACAACTCAAGTACTTTATTAAAAGGCTCCAGAGAGCCATACATAACATGTTCATACAGGTAGGGGTCACATGACCCGACACTCAAGTCATACAAACATACAAGCACAAGCGGAAGTAAATGGTCTGAGTAAAGACACTAGAAAACAAGAAGGCTTCCAAAGCCTGTCTATCTACATAGGGCCCTCCATGGCCAGGATCACCACCTGGGTGGCTAGTCACTTGTCGAGGTCAAGGTCCATGTAGAACCCATCGGAGGGGGCGTGTTGTCATCTGAAAACAGTAATTAAGCAAACATGAGTACAAAGGTACTCAGCAAGTCTTACAACAGAACCTACTATACATGCTCATTCTCAAGAAGGTGGTGGGGTTATTGCAGCAAGCCAGCTTTGACTCTTGTCTAAGCTATCCTATGGAACTCCACTAGTAAAATAGTTTTCGCACACGAGTCCACTACTCACCAACACAATACTCCACCGGGGATTCTCCCTCGTCATCCTACGAGAGGGCCATCCTCGATACGCACACTTATCTTGAGTCTTTTAGTAGTAACCATTAACTTGTCTATGAACTGTATAGGCAACCATGTAGTCCTTTACCGCGGACACGGCTATTCGAATAGTTTTATACCCTGCAGGGGTGTACCTCTTCATACACGCTTTCACCACTTACCGTCGTTTACACGACATGTACTCGGCAACCTTCAAGCGGAGGCCCAACGAGGGTGTCGGCCACGGCCTACCTAAACACTCAAGTCTCTAGTCCAGGTTCATCTCCTATCCAGGTTCCATCCGCAGGGAGCCCGGCCGAGGTTTCCACATACGGCCCCGAACAATGTGAACAGGGTTCCCGAGACACCAAACGGGTGACTCGGTACACCGTGCCACGGTGTATCTACCGCAACATAGCCCACCCCTAGGGTCAGCGCTACGCACAGCCGCCAACACATAACCTACAAACACCAGAAACTATTTGCAACTCCTGGACAGAGTACTAGGGTATTTAAGAAGCCGAGAGGGTCAATTAAGGATCCCAATGCATGGTAGTAGCTGAATCTTAAAATCACACATACAGATCTCAGTTCTTAGGGAGGGCCTCAATGAAACAACCCACCATGTACTCCTACATGGCCTCTCATCGATACCTTTACCAAAACATGTTCCACACATCCCTCACATTACCGACATAATCATTTCACTCTAGCCCATCACCCAGATGAACCAGACCTGACACAACTCTAAGCATAGCAGGCATAGCAAGGTAGGAATCACATACATGGCTCAATCAACTCCTACACATGCTAGTGGGTTTCATCTAGTTACTGCGGCAATGACAGGTCATGCAGAGGATAAGGGTTCAACTACCGTAGCACACAGCAGTTTGAATCGCGTTTCTTAATGAAGTAAACAAGAGCAGAAGCGAGAACATGGGTTGTATCGGAATGATCAATGGGTTGCTTGCCTGTTGTAGTGGTAGTAGGGTACTGCCCTTCAGACGGATACTCGGGGATATCCTCGGAGGCAGAACCTACCACGAAAATCACACCGAACATAATCAACACATGGCAATATGCAACAATATGATGCGTGCTATGACATGGCAAGATGAAAGTGTCTTGGCCTAATGCAAGCTAAAACAGAAGGGGATGAACTCATTTGAATCAAAGATTCAAATGTTAGCTCATTAAACATGGCCTTGTTAGTGCATTACCTTATTCTGCTTAAACAACAAGGTTAACTTGTTTTTTCATGCATGAAACCATTACATATGGATAGATTGAATTTTTCTGATCATTTTTCATATATAAATCTTTGCATTTGGAGCTATGGTTGATTTTCTATGATTTTTAGAAGTTTTGGATATTTTCTGGAATTTCCTATATAAGAATAATTCCAGTAATTGAATTAATGCGTCAGCATGACATAGGTGTGACTTCAGCGGTCAACTGGGTCGGCCAGGTCAAAACTGACTGGTGGGCCCTGTCTGTCAGTGACTCAGCTAATTATCAGAATTAAATTAACACTAATTAGCTATCAATGGGGCCTGGGCCCACATGTCAGTGTCTAAACTAATTAAAATTAGTTAAGACTAATCCTAAACTAGTTAGCACACCGGCCCCACCTGTCATAGAATCAGGGGGAGTCAACTTGGGCCCACATGGGTCAGACATGGTCAACTCATGGGCGGCTTGACACCGGCGACGACAGACGCGGCGGAGGGGCTCGGGTTTGCGTCTCCGGCGACCCAATCGACGGCGGAGAGCAGCTACGTGATGCGGGGAGCGAGCCGCGTCGTTTGGTGGAGAAAGTGGAGCTCGGGGAGGCCGGGAACGACGCCGGCGACGACCTTGGCGGTCGCCGGAGTTCGGGCGAGGATGAACCCGAAGCTACGGGGCACGACGAGGCGCGGGGAGTGGTGCGTTAGGCTCCTGGGAACGTGGTGAGTGTGGTGACGCGCTCGGAATCGAGCTTACGCGCCTGTGGCCACGGCGGCGACATGGCCGGCGGAGCCGAGCTCTCGGCTGTGATGGCCAACGGTGTTAGAGGGCAGCTCGAGCGACGTGGCTAGGGGGAGAAGAGAGAGAAGCTCACGGTGAGTGCAGCGGGCGTCGAAGCGGGCTCGGGGAAGCTTGGGAGGCGGCAAAACATCGACGACAATCTCCGGTGACCGACGAGGGGAACAACAGCGGTGGCGGCGTTGCAGCGCGTCTGAGGCCTCGTGGCTCGTCGAGGAGGTCGAGGGAGATGTTGCGGAGCTCGTGGGCACGGTGGGGTGACACGGGGACGACGGTGGCTGCGGCTGCGGCGGCAAGATGATGGTGGCTGCGTCGGCCATGGCTTCAGGGGAGCGAGGGAGAGAGGCAGGGGCGAATGAGATGTCCACGAGGTCGGGGCGGCGACGTGGAGCTCGCCCAGGTGTCTTGGCCTCGCGGGCGGCAAGCAGCTGACGCCGTGGCGAGCTCGTGCTCACCGGCGTCACCTCTGTGCCTGCCTGGCGAGGGAGAAGTAGCTGGCTGGCGCGGGCCAGCACAGTGCTGGGCTGCGGCCAGGTAAGTTTCCTGCTCCTCTTTTATTTCTGTTTTTCTATTTTTCTGTAAGTTTGTGGCTTTATTAAAAATACTTAGGCACTTACAAAAATCCTGAAAATAATCATAGGCTCTGTTTAGATTATTTCCAACAGCCCACACTTATTTCCAGAATTATTTGAGCATTTAAAATATTTTATAGCATTTAAATGCCCAAATTCAAATACTTATGATTTAAATCAAAAAATACAAAATGTCCTAGAAAAGAGTGCACCATTTTTGTCAAAGGTTTTAACCCAAAACAAAAAGGGTGGGCTTTTTAGAAGGGCATTTCAGGTTCATTGAAAAAGTTTTTAGTAAACCCTAGTTGTTTCCAGGGGGTGCTGGGGTTTCTGTCATCCCCATTTCAAATTTAAAAGGAATTTAAACATGATGCACACTCTAATGCTTAAACTAGCTAGGGTGTGACAATTACAGGATGGCACGCACACCATCATCACCAACTCTGTTTTCTACTCCCTCCGTCCGAAAATACTTGTCATCAAAATGGATAAAAAGAGATGTATCTAAAACTAAAATACGTCTAGATACATTTCCTTTTATCCATTTTGATGACAAGTATTTCCGTACGGAGGGAGTATTTTTCTTTTTAGATATTTCAAAAAGTGACATGACCGGACCTTACCAACATACTCAAAAAAGTAGTCAATAATTTTGATGTTACCCTCTTTTCTTGGCGGTGCAGTGCCATCTGGATACCTCATAAATAAATAAAGTACTACATGATACTAATATATGATACATGGCGCAGGAGTACTAAGTATTATTAATACAGTTTTGCTAGAACTCATCTAGATGAGATATAATTTGGTCTCATTCATCTTTTATAGCCATTGGATGTGATGCTATATAAGATGCGTGTGTGCTGATGTGGGTTGTATTTGTTCTTGTGCAACGAACTGACCACTGCATGTCATGTTTGATAGTTTCAAGTCATTAAAAGCATACAAGCCCCACATCTCTTCTTGGTTGATTCCTCTATTTATGTCAAAAAATAAGAAACAACGTGAGAGTTAATGCACCATGCCTATGTGTTTACTATTTGGTTTTCGCAAGATGACTTAATACTCACCTAGACGGAGGAAGTATTCGATTTGACAGCGAGCGGCATAGTTCCCGATACGGCTTTAATGCAGACGAGGGAGGGAGTAGCGGTTCCCGATATGTTGAACGGCCAATGCATCCTCCTTCAATTAATGCATGAGGGAAGTAATGGGAGGAGGTCCGGGAAAAGAGGCTGCACGATGTGAATGCAACGCAGTTTGCCCTCATTGCCCTCATATAAAGGCGCCCCTCCATTCCAATGCATCTACCACATCGTACGCACCTAAGCATTTGCCTAAGCACCTACACTAAGCGCAAAAGAGCTCACTCCAGACCCATGGCGGCGATGCTCGTGAGCGGCCAGCGGCTGCGCCAAATGGTCCACGACGCTGGCCTGCGGCATGGCGCCGAGGATCGTCTCCAGATGGTGTTGGAGACCGGCTGGTGGATGGCCACCTTCGACGCCAACTACGACTCTCAGTTGGACCAGATGATCGTTGCCACCAGCAACAAGTTCACCGTCCTCAAGAAGCTCGCGGATGACATCGCCGTACTCCTCCAGCCCGTGTGCCTGGGCTCCTCATTGGCTGCCACCCTAATCGGCCTCCATGGTCGGAACCTCTTTCAAGCACTGGTGGCCCTGCGACTGCCCGCCAACGCCACGAAGAATGTCCACCTGGAGGTCGCGCTTGCCACAAGGCGCCTCTCCCTACAAGAATTCGTCGACCTACACATCCACATGTACGAGGAAATCGTGTACATAGGTATCTACAAGGCCATGGAGGACGCTACGACATTGGCCTTCCTCAACCGGGTGGAAGCCTTGGATGCCTTTTCTGAGAAGCACCTCGACCACGCCACAAAAGCCGTCGCTCCTTAGCCGCCGGTCGGTGGCCCGGCGCACTAAGTTGAGGAGGAGGAGGTCGTACGTTCGTGGATCCATCTTTCTTCTTGCCTTCTGTAACCACCACTGTGATTGCATCATCGTGGCTTTAATTCTTATTGTGTTGTTGCATTCTCGTTCCAGTCAATACTGACATGTGTGATCCCTTTGCTTAATTATATGCATCACTATAACTAGTACTCCATCCATCAATTTATAAGGTGTGCTTACCTTTTCCATCAACTTCGTGCAACATGCGGGCATCTTGCTAGAAACACTAGAATATGTCTATATAATCTGTATGTGATAGTCCATTTGAAATCTCAAAAAAGACAAATATTTAGGTATGGAGGGAGTAATATATTAGGAGTATATCAAAACAATAGTGATTTCTTTCAAGTTTGTGAACAAATACTACTATTCTACTACTTTGGATCCATCGCAACACACGGGCACATTGCTGGTAAAAGGAAAAGGCCTATCGCGTTCGCGTCGCACCCCCACACGCCTGGGAATTAGGAGTACAACACGGCCCGTCCGGCACGACACATAGCTTAGGGAAGGCGTGTTGCCTAGCATTTTCACTTTCATGTGGGACCGCCATTGAGCAAACCGACACCCCGCCCGCTGCCGGGTTGGAAAACAGAAACGAGGGGAAGATCTAGCTGTAGCACGGAAGCCAAGAAATTTGGTGTCAGACGGGGCTTGTTGATAGAGTAGGAGCATTTCGTACTAGTACTACTCCTACTAGTACCAAGTTTGTACTCCTAATACTATATTACTAGTACTACCACTATACAACTAGTAGGTGCGTACACGGCACAACATCGTAGGAACAAAAAACGGGAAGATCTTGTTTTGGGTGATTTATCTTTTTTTCAATCAACGTAGTATGAATAATATGATGTGGGGGGCACCCATGAAGCTTATGTGGCTTGGTTGCATGGCTACGGAAGGTTAGAGAAAAATAAATAGATAATGTGTTTAGAGTGCACTCCACTAAATAGATATATATATATATACTTTGGATCCATTGCAACGGACTAGCACATCTATATCTATACCCCCTATATAGTGTGTGAAAAACTTTGAAAGTTGGTCGTTGGATGAAGCCAATCTGATGGTACAAAGATGGAAAATCCGAGCACTACTGGCCGTTGGATATCATCCACCAGATTCTGCCACATGTATAATCTAGAAGACTCCATGGTTGAACTTAATTCATGACTAAGGGCCTCTTTGATTCATAGGATTGCAGAAACACAGGAATATGACAAATGTAGGATTGGAATGGCATGTTCATTGGATCCCTATAGGATTTGAGTTTGTTTGATTATGTCACATGAAAAACAAAGGATTTCTTTCAAGAGGTTGGAGTGCATGTTAGAATTCCTGTGAAACGTAGTACAAATGAATCCTTAAGAAAATATTCTACATGATTCAATCCTACAAATCAAACGACCAACATAGGAAAAATTCCTAAGGATTCTAATCCTTCAATGATCCTATGAAAATCCTTTGAATCAAACAGACCCTAACTTTGCCACAACTAAGCTTAGGCAAAGTTATTAGTTCTTCAAAACGAGAGAAACAAGTTGGCAAGCCTAAGGGAATCTTGCCACATTTTTTGTGTGTATGTCATGTGGGGCCTTAGTGTGCTTACTAGTACGTGTAATGCACGTGTACCTTACTAGTACTAGTTGGTAGTAGTAAGAAACAAATTCCAGTTTTGGCACGAGCTCGTACTGCGGGAGCACCACAAGGCCTGCCGCATGAGTTACATTTCCCTCTCGGGACCCACGAGACCGAACTTCAGTGGCTTAGTGCCCGGCCTATGAGTCAATGACATGCGGACCTTAAATGCGGCTGGCCCACATGTCATTCTCATGGTGGTGGCGTGGTTCACGACTCACTCGTTCGAGATGAACCGGCCGGTGGTGGCGTGGTCGTGGCGAGGGTGCCACAGCTAGGCGTCGGGGCGTTCCGAGGCGTAGATAGCCACACCGACGGGTACTACCTGTAGTACTCCCTCCGGTCCTTTTTACTCTGCATATTAGGTTTGTCCGAAGTCAATCTCATCCAACTTTGACCAAGTTTATATAAAAAATTATAGACATTCACATAACAACACCAATATCATTAGATTCATCTTGGAATATGTTTTCATATTATATTTATTAGATATTATAGATGCTAATAATTTCTAATATAAATTTGGTCAAACTTAGCAAAGTTTGACTTTCGGCAAATCCAATGTGCAGAGTAAAAAGGACCGAAGGGAGTACATAAGTACTCCAGCTGAGGATTGATGCCCGGGACGAAATGTGTCACAGGCGCTGGATGAAAATTCGATGGTGCGAGAGTACGGATCGGAGCATAGCAGCGGAGCAGGCAAACTGCATCCAATCGGGTGTGTCTGTGGTAGAAAGTTGATGGTCGCCGCAGTTCAGCTGGCCCGCATGTCATGCACACAAAGGCAGAGGAGCGGTGGGGCTGAGAGGGATGAGGGGCACGTCGGGGGGATGAGGATCCCCTGACGCAAACAATCCTACCATTCTGTCACTGACATGTGGGACCCATAAGCATGGTCCCGCTTGTCAGCGAAGGAAAGGCAGGGCAAGGCAGTGATAGCCACGTCAGAGGATCCATGTCCACGTCGGGGTACGTCGTGCCGTGGGTTGGAGCAGCGTCGTGGGAATCGCGTGTGGGTGTGGCAGTGGTAGAAACAAGAAACGTGATGGTCGTCGTGGTTCAACTTCCATGGACAAGCTTTCATGTCTGCTGACACATGTATATCAAAACTAGAGTGTTTATATTTCAAGCACGTGAACAAGTATTATTCTACTACTTTGGATCCATTGCAACGCACGGGCCAGCACATTGCTAGTAGTAGTGTCCATCTCTATCTCTAGAGGCCTTCCCTCGTTCATCCTTTTCTCTCACAAGATAAACTACTCATACAAATGCATCTTGATGTTCCATGGAACGCACGAGGATGTTTCCTTGGGGGTCTCTCCAGCGCGGCGTGGTCGTAGTTGCAAGTTGACGCCCTTTGAGATGCCGACGTTGAGGGGCACTCGGATTTCCTCCGATGAGCATGTAAGATGAGTTTGATCACGTAGTAAATGCATTCTAAAGACTACTTCCGTGTCCATTTCCTAATTCTCCCCCTGCTCACTGTTTCACAGGTTAGGCTCGGTGCGAGTGGAGATTGGCTTGCATATGTACAGGAGGGTACCAACATCAATTTGCACAACATTTACAACGGTGACACCGTTCCCGTAGAACCTTTGTCCAACATTGGGATCAGCCATGCAACGGGCCACCGCATGAATTGGTATGATGGAACCACGGTGAGATTGAATAAGATAGCACGAACCTTGCACATGGCAGTCAAAGGCGGGCCATGCTGTCTGCGACCGATTTGTTGATGTACGAGTAGGAAGACGTTGTGCTCCTTTCTAACCGTATCTTTGCGGTGACAAACCAGGGGACTTATTTTGTATGGGATACATCCTACGATATACTCTCTCTCTCCCAGTTTATTTGTTTTGAATCTTTTTGTTTTATAAGTTTCAAATTCAAATTTAGAGCTCCCCATCACATGTTGAGATTACAATGTCCATTAAATCGTTGCGTGCATGTATAGTAAAGAAACAAATCTCGAGTTTGGCACGAGTTCGTGCTACGGGAGCACCACAAGCCCTGGCGCAGGAGTTACATTTCCCTCTCAGGGCCGTCGGGACTGAGCTTCAGCGCCTTACTACACCTACCTTTGAGTCAATAACATGTGGACCCGATAGGTGACTGGTCCACATGTAATGCTCCCGTAGGCAGAGGGGCAGTGGGGCCAAGAGGGGTGAGCCGCAGGTCGGGGGACGTGTGGTTTCATGGGTTCGAGCGGCGTCGTGGGAATCGCGGCTGGCAGTGGTAGAAACTTGATGCTCGCCGCATTTTAGGTGGCCCACATGTCATGCACACAAGCTGTCATGTCTACGGACACATGCACTGCATATCGATCACTGGAAGGAGTAGCAGAGAAAGCTATATATGCAGATAAATAGTTCCTTATAGTCAAGCGGACCCACGCTACTACTCTGTTCCAAAGACATGCACACCATCGAAATAGTCCATCTATATCAATATACACCGAGAGGGAATAATGTTTTTTACATGAGAGGAAATAGTTCATCCATCCATAATGCCCTCCTGCTGGTGCAGCCTTTTCTTCTTCTTCTTCTTCTTCTTCTTCTTCTTCTTCTTCTTGTTCTCATTCTCTGAGGGAGACGGCTTCGCAACAAGCTCTTTCGACCTTGCAGCTATCTCAAAACTCACACGAGCATCGAGGGCAGCATATTTTATCTGCTCATACGTTAAGGGATAATTTTCACATCCAGATGACCTTAATGCCACCGTCTCGTCACCCTTCTGAAGATTTGTACCGAGCACAAAATTTGCTATGTCAAATAGGGATGGTGTCTGTTTATCACAATCTTCTACAGGAATTTTGATTCTGGTTTGTAGGTCAGCGATGCTTTTCAAATCAAGGTTGTAGGGCTTCAGCTTCTGTTTGTCACCTTCGATGGCTGCCCCACAGAAGTATACGTCCTCCCGAGACAAGAAATCGTGAAGCTCACATGGTATGGAGGGCGAGTGTATGATGTGGTACACCAAAACATCATCTTTGTGGCACATCTGAAGGACGGCGGTGCATTGGATCTTCCCAGGGGCACGCTCCGTGTACTCTGCGTCGAGACCGATGACCCTCGTCTGTACCTTTTCGAGGGAGTTGGATACATTGTTGATCCACTGCTGAACAACCCTTGGGTGGACGGTGACGGTGGCAACGATGCGCATCGAGCCTTCGACGAGGACATGTTCGACGCTAAAAAGCTGCATCTCGATCTCTTCCGCCATTTGGAACCGCTGGAATGGAGGGCTATGGTTTGGAGAATTAGGATTAGATGGCTAGTCTAACTGAAGTAGTAGATGATTATTTAAAGAGGTTAAAACAATGTGAACGCAGTGGGGTTTGGATGCAAATGAAGACGAAGGGGAGGTGAAGAAGCCGAGGAGAATCGGTTCTCGATGGAGAAGTAAATGGGAGAAGTGGCGTGCAGGAAGTTGATTAGACGGCTAGGTAGGCTAAACGAAAAGGCTATGCGGGTAGACTGATGAGTCATACCTGTTCGTGTACGTGCCCATCCTTCCTGATAGGTGGGACCTATGCATGCAAACAGATAAAAAAAATGTCCTGGATACAGAACATGGATAACACTGTATATTTAGTGTAGAATCTTTTTAGTACTTTGAATTTCGGCCACTACTTCTGCTGTTTAGTAACTTTTCTGAATTTTGGCCACTACTACAGTAAGTTCAAGTGAGTAACTATAGTAACTTCAAGTGAGTAACTCCATTTCTGATTATTATTTTTTACATAAAACTAACCATGATATTTGTTCCTCTGTTCTAGTCATAATTATAATCTGATTGTTGAACCCTTAATCATTCTCATAATGTTTACATGATGCACAATTATACTGCCGTCAAAACTACTCCATACACACACTGTAGAAACTGACAAGATGGTGGTGGAGGTGGGAATAAATGTTCAATATTGGTGCATTTTCTATGCTTACAAAATTCAGATTGAATTTCACTACCAAAAGAAAAGAAGTGGAGATTAAATGTTGCTTTCCACTTACTTCACCTGTGTGTAAATATTTTGGTGCATTTTCTGCAGAACCTATGTGTAGTTGCAGCATACAGGCCAGTTCATCAACTGCTCGAAGAAGAAAAGAAGGTGGCATTTCCTTGCCTTTAGCATACAGGCCAGTTCACTTAATGTCCTCTGGTGCTATATTTCTGAGAACATCCAAGTTTTTACTTACCACTTTGCTAGCATTCACAAGTCTATTGAAGCATGCATGTCTCTGTGAATCTTGCTGTCTACTCCAAGTAGATGGTGTGTAGCCTGGCAAAGGATATTAGTACTTGGTGCATTCTAAGTTTAAAACCACTCTAGATTTACAAGTGTTTACTGAAGATGACAAGTTATTATTCAGTTCTAAATTTGAAGTAACTGGTAGACAAACACTATTCATCTTTTTCTGTATATGAAGAAGAATAAACCTAGCTAATTCAAATAATTCCAATTTTATGGACATGTTTTTATCAACTCTTAGTTAAGGGGTTGTGGCAGTTTTCAGTTTTCAGTTTTGTGCTGCTTGAATTGATTCTACAGGAATATTTAGGGAAGAGTCATGGCTATGCTTAGCTCTCTGTAAAATGAATGACTGAAATTGGACAATTGGAAACTTTAGGTATGTTTGCAATTGGACAAATGGTGTATAAATCCAAATAAAGAAAATAAATTCAAATGATTCAAATAAATCCAAATAAACATGGTTGATCTTCATTTTGCATAAACCTGGTTGAGTATTATAGAGTAATTGACAACAAATTGACCTGGTTGGAATTCATATGGCAACAGTAACAGTTAACTGAACTTCTTTTGCGTGCATTTATCACTCCAGAAAACTTTTAGTAACAAGTGAGCAGCCTCTGCATTTTCTCAGTGAACTTTTGAGTGCATTTATCACTTGTTGGAGTATGCTACAGCTTCTGCAAATCACAAACTCCTTTAGTTTACATCTCAGTTTTAGCAAACACTACAGTTTCAGTAAAGGAGTCATAACTGAATTATAGGCACTGTAGTTTCTCTACAGTATGGAACAGTGAACATTTTCAGTTAACCATAGCAAGAAAAACTTCCAAAAACTAGCAGATCTCCAAGAATGCCAAGAGTATTACTCAATGAATTTGATGGCATCAAACTAAATTTTCACTATAATCTGTTCATCATTTAGCAACAGTGTACAGCCTTTGTCCTGGATTATTTCTCTAGCTTTGTATCCCCTGACTGAATTTTCTCCGCTTGTACTGAGAACAGAAAATTCAGACTCACAGCAACAAATTGAACAACAGCAGTAGTAGAGGCGGGCGGGGCAGACTCACCAGCACAGGCGGGAATGGCGGCACAGGCGAGGCAGGGGAAAAGGCAAAAGCAGCATCAGAGGTCCACGGCGCCAGCGTCGTCCACCAGTAGCAGCATGAGAGGCGGGAGTGGCTGGAATTGTCCACGGCGCTGGCAGCCGAAGCAGACGAAATCAGAGGCGAAGGTGGGCGGCGAAGGTGGGCGAATGTGGGTGGCGACCTTCAACGGGGCCGGCGACATAGCTCGAGGAGGGTGCCGGTGCAGGTTGCCTTCACGGCGGGCGGTGCAGGTGGTAAGCCATGACACAGGTGCAAGCGGGTGGCGGCGCTGTTGTTGGTCGCGGGCTGGGCCATGGTTCTGGTGTTGGTCGCGGCGCAGATCCAGGCGGGCGGTGGCGCAGGTGGGTAGCTGGCGATGGCTGCAAGGCACGGGCGACGAGGGAGGAGGAAGGAAGGAGATGGACTTCTTTGTGACGTGTTTAAAACTCTATGGGTTTTTTTGCAAAAAAACAAATACACTGCCCTGTGGACAACTTTTCCCGGATGGAGGGAGTACTAGTTAAATCTGAGCTATGGGCGTGAAGCACTGATATGCCAGTACATTTGATTGTGACATGTTCTAATTTTGTACCTAAACTTTTTTTAGAAAGGGTTGTACGTCAACTTAATGTGCTAGCAGAACTTATTGTGTTGTCTGTCTGTTTTCTTTGCACAACATTCAAGATATTTCCCCATCATTGATAAAGGCGATGAACCGTTATGTACGACTTTGTTGGTTTCAACATAGCCCTTCCCGTAGAGATCCACTGCTTCCATCCTGATTGTGCCGCCTGCGTGAAATTTTTGTATGCAAGTTCAGTGTGCTATGATGTTCTATATGATTGTGTCAACTATATAAGTTTTTGCTGAGCATCAGCAATGCATATGGTTGAAAGATGTATTTACGAGCATCGATCGATGGGTCTCTCTCTCTATCTCTCTCTCTCACACACACACATGCACACACACACGCGCGCGTAGACACACAAGTGGGACCCGTTGAATTTTTTATTTGCTCGTGACAGCTTTTAATTAGGTTTCACTGTAATCTAACTTTTTTCTTAAGTTATTAATTGAGCTCGGTGACTTCAAAAGGTTGTACAGAAGCCTTGTTTGGGCCTTTACGGCGTCGCTGAATGTGGGCTGAGTAACCATGTTAGGTTGTACTGTACTACACAGGCCTTTTTTCAACATCAGCAATGCAAGTGGGCCGACAGTTGTACACAATATCCGGGTCAACTTGTTATTCTCCGCCCCGCTGGGCTGCAAACTTTCCTAGGAGGTATGCATTAGGCTTAACAAGAAAATGGACTTTAAGAAATAATAAATGGGATGTAATTATAATAACTGGACAGTTACTATGCACCAAACACGTAATTAGTTTCAAAAATATATTATTTTTGGAATTTGAAAATTTTAATTTCATTACTTGTTGTGCGCGCAATATTTCGTTGGATTTTGACGTAATACAACTTTATTTTGGAATTATATTTGACCTGACTAGAAATTTCGGATAAAAATATTTCGGATCCCATCAAAATGTGGGAATTTTTTTAATTCTGTTTTGAGTGGTTGTCTGAAATTATTAATCGTTGTCCTTGCTAGAAGTTGGGTTGTACTTTTAACAAACTGTAAATGGGCTGTAGTAAATTCTATTAGAATTAAAAAAATGGGTTGTACATTCTTACAAATCGCAAATGGGCTATATGTTCTCTGCCAAATCTGAGCTGTGGGCCTACTAAGTTGACGGGGACGAAAGGGCTTTTTCAACTTAGTCAATATGCACGATTCTAGCTCGACTGACCGTACGATGTCCACCCAACGGCCGTAGTGCTTCTTCAACCTCTGGTCTTCTTGCTCCAGCCGCCCAAAGCAGCGCCAGTCGTGCCGCCTGCTCCTGCCTCCCGTGGCCGGTTGTGCTGTCGCGGAGGCCTCACCGCCCCCATACTACTCCCACCACTGGCCAGGCCATCCTTCCACTCCACTCACCCACACCCCCTGCTATTCTGCGGTGACGGCAGCGCAGCCGAACCATTGAACCCTCGTACTCCTCTCCGCGTGGGCATGGGCATCCACTGCCGCGTCTTCCCCGGCTCCGCGTCGTCCCCTTCCTAGGCCTCACCATCGTCCACCGCCGTGGTGCTCTCGGCACGGCGTGGTCAATGTGGTCAACGACCGAATTCCATCGGAAGAATACTGTACGTGGAGAGGCTGACAGCTGGGTCCATGGCAGCCGCAAGGAAGTGCCTCCTTATTACGCGGAAAATAATTATTCCTCCACCTGACAGCAGGGACCCACCGAACGCCCACTAGTATTTCGCGAAAAAAATGTTTGCCCTGACTGCTGGGACCCACCCGAGGGCCACCGTATTTCACGAAAAAAACGTTCCCCCTGCTGTCAGCTCGGACCCACCGGAAGTGCCTCCTTATTATGCACAAAAAATGAATACCCCCTGCTAGCTGGGACCCACCTTGGTGGGAGGCTGACTTGTGGGCCTACTAAGTTGACGGGGACGGAGGGCTTTGTCAACTTAGTCAATATAAACGATTCTAGCTCCAGTGACCGTACGATGTCCATCCAACGGCCGTAGTGCTTCTTCAACCTCTAGTCTTCTTGCTCGAGCTGCCCAAAGCAGCGCCGGTCATGCCGCATGCTCTTGCCTCACGTGGCCGGTTGTGCTGCCGCGGAGGCCTCACCGCCCCCTACTATTCCCACCGTTGGCCAGGCCCTGCGGCGATGGCAGCCTCACACCGCAGCCGAACCAGTGAACCCTCGTACTCCTCTCCGCGCGGGCTTCCACTGCCGCGTCTTCCCCGGCTCCCCGTCGTCCTCTTCCTAGGCCTCGCCGTCGTCCATCGCCCTGGTGCTCTCGGCGCGGCATGGTCAACATGGTCAAGGAACGACTTCCATCGGACGTGGACTGTACGTGGAGAGGCTGACAGCTGGGTCCACGGCCACAGCAAGGAAGTGCCTCCTTATTATGCGGATTCCTCCACCTGACAGCTGGGACCCACCGGACGGGCCACTGTATTTCGTGAAAAAACGTTTCCCCCTGACTGCTGGGACCCACCAGCTACATCTTCGCACGCAAGGAAGTGCGTCCGAGAAAAAAACGATTCGCCCCCCTGACTGCTGAGACCCACCAGCTACATCTTCGCAGGCAAGGAAGTGCCTGACAGTCGGGACCCACCTGGTCAAAGCGTACATAGCGTTTTCATTCTGGTCGCGAACGTGTACGTACATATATACTGGTGGATGTAGAGGCGCGCACGTGTCGTAGTAGAGGCGCGTACGTGTCATAGTAGAGGCGCGCACGTAGCATGTACACGTACGTACAACGGCCAGGGTGCAAGAAAGAAAATACGGCCATGTATGTGTACATACGGGCGGGGTCTCGAACGCCTACTCGTGCATACGTACGGCCAGAGCTCGTGTACATGGTTGGGTCAGAACGGAGAAACAGCGTCGTCGTCGTGTTCATGGGGAGGCAACAGAATGCGTCGTGTTCATGGGGAGGCAACGGAATGCGTCGTGTTCATCGGGAAGCAACGGAACGCGTGGGAGCCAACCGGCTGGGTCAGAACGGAATACGTGGTCGTGTTCATCGAGAGGGCTTGGATGGAACAGGTGATGGAAACGAGGCCTGGCGTACCGCACAACGGAGGAAACGGACCTGCTATGTTCGGAACAGGGTCCTGTTGATCGGGAGGGGTCTGGCGTACCGCAAAACGGAGGAAACAAACCTCCTACGGTCGAAACGGGGGTCCTGTTGATCGGGAGGGGTGTGGTGTACCGCAAAACGGACGAAACAGACCTCCTACGGTCGAAACGGGGGTCCTGTTCATCGGGAGGGGTGTGGCGTACCACAAAACGGGACTCCACGGGATACTGTTCATATCCACTATCGACCTCCTCCAGCCTCCACGGGCTAGCTACCGTCGACCTCCTCCAGCCTCCACGGGCTCCTGTTCATCCAGCCTCCACTGCGCGCTACTCCACCGGCTACTGTTCAACCACCCCTCCACCGTCTACTGTTCATCCAGCCCTCCACACCACGGGGTCCTGTTCAACCACCCCTCCACGGGCACCCCTCCACCGTCTACTGTTCATCCAGCCCTCCACCACACCACGGGGTCCTGTTCATCTAGAGCCAACGCCACCACTCACTATTCATCCAAACCCCCCGCAACGCTCACTGTTCATCCCAGAGGCAGCATCGATCGGCTTCAGTTAGCAGCAGTAGCGAAGGAATCGGTCGATCAGGTTCAGTTAACAGCCATCGATCGATCGCTCAGGTTCAGTAACGCATAGCCTACAGTGCAATTGCTCGGGTTCAGTTAGAGCCCAACGCCTCGCACACACGCACGTACGTGTATGAGAGAAACGCGCATTGCTCGGCCCCAACCTCCCACCGTAACCGGGAACTCCCCGAAATTTTCCTCCCACTCGCTTCTACCACGGTTTTTTCCGTCATGGACGTCCCAAAGAATGTCATGCAGCTGCGTCTCCGGCCCGCCCAGGACGAAAAGCCCATTTTCTGTCATGATTTTTTGTCATAGAAGTAGGAGCCCACCACATCTATGATGATACCGGGTTTTGTCACAATTATCGTCATAGAAGTGTCATATGTATGATAGAAAAAAAATTCGTTCGGCCCAAAATGTCACGGATGTGTCTTTTTTGTAGTGAACAGGTCTGTCACCTGGCGGTGCATTGATACGTCCATTTTGCATCATGCTTTTATATCGATATTTATTGCATTATGGGCTGTTATTACACATTATGTCACAATACTTATGCCTATTCTCTCTTATTTTACAAGGTTTACATAAAGAGGGAGAATGCCGGCAGTTGGGATTCTGGGCTGGAAAAGGAGCAAATATTAGAGACCTATTCTGCACAGCTCCAAAAGTCCTAAAACTTCACGGAAGATGTTTTCAGAATATACAAAAAATATTGAGCGCAAGAAGTTCGCCAGGGGGGCCACACCCTGCCCACGAGGGTGGGGGCGCGCCCTACCCCCTGGGCGTGCCCCCCTACCTCGTGGGCCCCCCGGTGGCCCTCCGACGGCCATCTTATGATATATGGAGTCTTTCGATGAGGAAATAATCATAAGCCATCTTTCCGGACGAGACTCCGCTGCCACGAGGCGGAACCTTGGCAGAACCAATCTAGGGCTCTGGCGGAGCTGTTCTGCCGGGGAAACTTCCCTCTAGGAGGGGGAAATCATCGCCATCGTCATCACCAGCGCTCCTCTCATCGGGAGAGGGCAATCTCCATCAACATCTTCACCAGCACCATCTCCTCTCAAAACACTAGTTCATCTCTTGTATCCAATTCCTGTCTCCAAGTCTGGGATTGGTACATGTGGGTTGCTAGTAGTGTTAATTACTCCTTGTAGTTGATGCTAGTTGGTTTATTTGGTGGAAGATCATATGTTCAGATCCTATATGCATATTAATACCCCTCTGATTATGAACCTGAATATGCTTTGTGAGTAGTTATGTTTGTTCCTGAGGACATGGGAGAAGTTTTGCTATTAGTAGTCATGTGAATTTGGTATTTGTTTGATATTTTGATGAGATGTATGTTGTCTCTCCTCTAGTGGTGTTATGTGAACGTCGACTACATGACACTTCACCATTATTTGGGCCTAGAGGAAGGCATTGGGAAGTAATAAGTAGATGATGGGTTGCTAGAGTGACAGAAGCTTAAACCCTAGTTTATGTGTTGCTTCGTAAGGGGCTGATTTGGATCCATATGTTTCATGATATGGTTAGGTTTACCTTAATACTTTTGTATTAGTTGCGGATGCTTGCAATAGAGGTTAATCATAAGTGGGATGCTTGTCCAAGTAAGGGCAGCACCCAAGCACCAGTCCATCCACATACCAAATTATCAAAGTACCGAATGTGAATCATATGAACGTGATGAAAACTAGCTTGACGATATTCCCATGTGTCCTCGGGAGCGCTTTACATCATATAAGAGTTTGTCCAGGCTTGTCCTTTGCTACAAAAAGGATTGGGCCACCTTGCTGCACTTTATTTACTTTTGTTACTTGTTACTCATTCCAAATTATCCTATCACAAAACTATCTGTTACCTATTATTTTAGTGCTTGTAGAGAATACCTTGTTGAAAACCGCTTATCATTTCCTTCTGCTCCTCGTTGGGTTCGACACTCTTACTTATCAAAAGGACTACGATAGATCCCCTATACTTGTGGGTCATCAAGACTCTTTTCTGACGCCGTTGCCGGGGAGTGAAGCACCTTTGGTATGTGGAATTTGGTAAAGAAAAATTTATATAGTGTGCTGAAATTTACTATCACTTGTTACTATGGAAAGTAATCCTCTGAGGGGCTTGTTTGGGGTATCTTCACCCCGATCAGTAGAGCAAAGAGTTGCTCCTCAACCTACTGAACCTACTGAAAATGAAAATGTCTGCTTTGAAATTCCTTCGGGTATGATAGAAAAACTGCTAGCTAATCCTTTTGCAGGAGACGGAACAATGCATCTTGATGAGCACCTAATATATGTGGATGAAGTTTGTGGATTATTTAAGCTTGCAGGTGTACCCGAAGATGTTATTAACAAGAAGGTCTTCCCTTTATCTTTGAAGGAAGATGCATTGACATGGTATAGGCTATGTGATGATACGGGTTCATGGAACTACAAACGATTGAAATTGGAATTTCATCAGAAGTTTTATCCTATGCATCTTGTTCATCATGATCGCAATTATATATATAATTTCTGGCCTCGCGAAGGAGAAAGCATCGCTCAAGCTTGGGGAGGCTTAAATCAATGTTATATTCATGCCCTAATCATGAGCTCTCAAGAGAAATGATTATTCAAAATTTATATGCTCGGCTTTCTGATAACAATGGCACCATGCTCGATACTTCTTGTGCTGGCTCTTTTATGACGAAGACTATTGAATTCAAATGGGATTTATTGGAAAGAATTAAACGCAACTCTGAAGATTGGGACCTCGACGAAGGTAAGGAGTCAGGTATGACACCTAAATTTGATTGTGTTAAATCTTTTATGGATACCGATGTTTTCCGTAAATTTAGCACTAAATATGGACTTGACTCTGAGATAGTAGCTTCTTTCTGTGAATCTTTTGCTACTCATGATGATCTCCCTAGGGAGAAGAGGTTTAAATATCATCCTCCCATAGAAGTAAAAGTAGATGCACCTATTAAAGTTGAAGAAAACACTATCACCTATGCTTATGTTGAGAAACCACCTTTTCCTGTTAGGATAAAAGATCATGCTAAAGCTTCAACTGTGGTTCATAAAAGCAATATTAGAACTTATACACCTGCTGAGCAAATTAAAGTTGAACCTAATATTGCTATTGTTAAAGATCTCTTGCCTGATAATATTGATGGACATGTTATTCATTTCCGTGATGAGACTGCTAGAATTGCTAAACCTTGTGCTAAAGATAAACCTAGATCTTTGGTAGGCATGCCTGTTATTTCTGTTAAAATAGGAGATCATCGTTATCATGGCTTATGTGATATGGGTGCTAGTGCTAGTGCAATACCTGTTGACTTATACATAGAAATTATGCATGACATTGCACCCGCTGAGTTAGAAGATATTGATGTCACAATTAAACTTGCCAATAGAGATACTATTTCACCAATGGAAATTGTTAG
Source organism: Triticum urartu (assembly GCF_003073215.2). Classification (NCBI taxonomy): domain Eukaryota; kingdom Viridiplantae; phylum Streptophyta; class Magnoliopsida; order Poales; family Poaceae; genus Triticum; species Triticum urartu. The sequence continues at coordinate 600,874,640 of NC_053028.1, forward strand.
AGATGTTGAAGTCTTGTGTGGGAAAACTAAATATCCTGCTGATTTTCTTGTTCTTGGTTCCCCACAAGATAGCTTTGGTCCCATTATATTTGGTAGACCCTTCTAGAACACTGTTAATGCTAAGATAGATTGCAAAAAGGATGTTGTTACTATTGGTTTAGGTGATATGTCTCATGAATTTAATTTCTCTAAATTTCATAGACAACACCATGAAGAGGAATTGCCTAGTAAAGATGAAATTATTGGTCTTGCTTCTATTGTCGTACCTCCTAGTGATCCTTTAGAACAATATTTGCTAGACCATGAAAATGATATGTATATGAATGAAAGAAGGGAAATAGATGAAGTATTCTTTAAACAGGAACCCATCCTGAAACACAATTTGCATGTTGAAATCCTAGGGGATCCTCCTCCACCCAAGGGTGATCCCATGTTTGAGCTTAAACCGTTACCTGATACTCTTAAATATGCTTATCTTGATGAGAAAAATATATATCCTGTTATTATTAGTGCTAACCTTTCAGAGCATGAAGAGGAGAGATTATTGAAAACTCTGAAGAAGCACCATGCTGCTATTGGATATACTCTTGATGATCTTAAGGGCATTAGTCCCACTCTGTGTCAACACAAAATAAATCTGGAGGAAGATGCCAAACCAGTTCGTGATCATCAATGACGGCTGAATCATAAGATGAAGGAAGTGGTAAGAAAGGAAATACTAAAGCTTCTTGAGGCAGGTATAATTTATCACGTTGCTGATAGTCAGTGGGTAAGTCATGTCCATTGTGTCCCTAAGAAGGGAGGTATTACTGTTGTTCCTAATGATAAAGATGAGTTGATCCCGCAAAGAATTATTACAGGTTATAGGATGGTAATTGATTTCCGCAAATTAAATAAAGCTACTAAAAAGGATCATTACCCCTTACCTTTTATCGATCAAATGCTAGAAAGATTATCCAAACATACACATTTTTGCTTTCTAGATGGTTATTCTGGTTTCTTTCAAATACCTGTCTCAGCCAATGATCAATCAAAGACTACTTTTACTTGCCCTTTTGGTACTTTTGCTTATAGACGTATGCCTTTTGGTTTATGTAATGCACCTCATACCTTTCAAAGATGCATGATGGCTATATTTTCTGACTTTCGTGAAAAGATTTGTGAGGTTTTCATGGATGATTTTTCCGTCTATGGATCCTCTTTTGATGATTGCTTAAGCAACCTTGACCGAGTTTTGCAGAGATATGAAGAAACTAATCTTGTCTTGAATTGGGAAAAGTGCCACTTTATGGTTAATGAAGGTATTGTCTTGGGGCATAAAGTTTCTGAAAGAGGCATTGAGGTTGATAAAGCCAAGGTTGATGCTATTGAAAAGATGCCATGTCCCAAGGACATCAAAGGTATAAGAAGTTTCCTTGGTCACGTCGGTTTTTACAGGAGGTTCATTAAGGACTTCTCAAAAATTTCTCGGCCTCTAACTAATTTATTACAAAAAGATATACCATTTGTCTTTGATGATGATTGTGTAGAAGCATTTGGAATACTTAAGAAAGCATTGATCTCTGCACCTATTGTTCAGCCACCTGATTGGAATTTACCTTTTGAAATTATGTGTGATGCTAGTGATTATGCTGTAGTTGCTGTTCTAGGGCAAAGAGTTGATAAGAAATTAAATGTTATTCAATATGCTAGTAAAACTCTAGACAATGCTCAGAGAAATTATGCTACTACTGAAAAAGAATTCTTAGCAGTTGTATTTGCTTGTGATAAGTTCAAACTTTATATTTTGATTCTAAAGTAACTATTCACACGGATCATGCTACTATTAAATATCTTATGGAAAATAAAGATGCTAAACCTAGCCTTATTATATGGGTTCTCTTGCTACAAGAATTTGATTTGCATATTATTGATAGAAAGGGAGCTGAGAACCCCGTTGCAGAAAACTTGTCTAGGTTAGAAAATGTTCTTGATGACCCACTACCTATTGATGATAGCTTTCCTGATGAACAATTAAATGTCATAAATGCTTCTCATAATGCTCCATGGTATGCTGATTACGCTAATTACATTGTTGCTAAATTTATACCACCTGGTTTCACATACCAGCAAAAGAAAAAGTTCTTCTATGATTTGGGACATTACTTTTGGGATGACCCACATCTTTATAAAGAAGGAGTAGATGGTGTTATTAGACGTTGTGTACCTGAGCATGAACAGGAACAGATCCTACGCAAGTGTCACTCCGAGGCTTATGGAGGACACCATGCTGGAGATAGAACTGCACACAAGGTATTGCAATCCAGTTTTTATTGGCCTACTCTCTTCAAGGATGCCCGTAAGTTTGTCTTGTCTTGTGATGAATGTCAAAGAATTGGTAATATTAGTAGATGGGGGAGTCCTGGATTAGGGGGTCTCCGGACAGCCGGACTATATCCTTTGGTCGGACTGTTGAACTATGAAGATACAAGATTGAAGACTTCGTCTCGTGTCCGGATGGGACTCTCCTTGGCGTGGAAGGCAAGCTAGGAAATACGGATATGTAGATCTCCTCCCTTGTAACCGACTCTATGTAACCCTAGCCCCCTCCAGTGTCTATATAAACCGGAGGGTTTAGTCCGAAGGACAACATACAATCATACCATAGGCTAGCTTCTAGGGTTTAGCCTCTACGATCTCGTGGTAGATCAACTCTTGTAACACTCATATCGTCAAGAACAATCAAGCAGGACGTAGGGCATTACCTCCTTCAAGAGGGCCCGAACCTGGGTAAACATCATGTCCCTTGTCTCCTGTTACCATCCGCCTTAGACGCACAGTTCGGGACCCCCTACCCGAGATCCGCCGGTTTTGACACCGACATTGGTGCTTTCATTGAGAGTTCCACTGTGTCGTCGCCATAAGGCTTGATGGCTCCTTCAATCATCGATAGCGATGCGGTCCAGTGTGAGGTTTTCCTCCCCGGATAGATCTTTGTATTCGGCAGCTTCGCACTGCGGGCCAATTCGCTTGGCCATCTGGAGCAGATCGAGAGCTACGCCCCTGGCCATCTGGTCAGATTCGGAAACTTAAACTACACCGCCGACATCCGTGGAGACTTGATCTTCGATGGATTCTAGCCCGTGTCAGGTGCGTCGCACAGTCACGACAAGCACGACGTAACTCTGCCGTCGGACAGTGTTCGGGAGATCGCATCTGCAACTACTCCGGCCTTCAATTTGGAGCAAATGGCGCCATCCAAGGATGGAGGGATAGACCCCGCCATGGAGGCCGCACTCTCAGTGGCGATAGAGCCGGATACTGACTTCACCCCTTACAAGAGTCGTGTTGCCAAACCACTGGATTCGTCTCCGACCACGGACTCCGAACTGCCTGCATCCGTGCCCATTGAATCCGACTGGGCGCCGATCATGGAGTTCACCTCCACGGATATCTTTCAGCACTCGCCTTTCGGCGACGTGCTAAATTCATTAAAGTCTCTCTCCTTGTCGGGAGAACCTTGGCCGAACTATGTCCAGCTAGAATGGGATACAAACGACTAATAAATTTGCTGCCCGCCCACCACCCACTTAGTAGCCACTGTAGACGACTATGCTCAACTTCGACTCCGAAGACATCGACGGCATGGACGAAGATGCAGGAGACGAACAGGAACCAGCGCCCACAGGGCGCCGAACAGCCACTTCATCACATGACATATACATGGTGGATACACCCAAAGAAGGCAATGGTGAAGAGACAGCGGAGGATGGCCCCTCCAAGAAGCAACCCAAGCGCCAACGTCAGCGGTGCCACTCTAAGTCCCGCCATAGCAAAAACAGCGATAACAGCGCAAGAGAAAATAACACTCCAGTCGACTCCAGAGGACACGACGACCACGTTGCCCCGACGGCAGAACACGATGAAGCTGCAAGCGGCGAACATAGTAC